>NC_090649.1:435375498-435675498 GCF_040937935.1 Hyperolius riggenbachi
ATGCAGCCAACTTTCAGTTGGCTGCATGAAATAGTTTTTTTTTTATTTAAAAAAACCCTCCCGCAGCCACCCTGGCGATTTAATCAGAACGCCAGGGTGGTTAAATATCACTCCAGGACCCCCAGACTAGCACCTACTTGACACTACACCTGGCTACCCTATACAGGGGGCACCTATACCTGGCTACCCTAACTACCTCCTAACTACCTATACTAAGGGTGAAAATTGTGCTGTGTGCTCATTCCAAATGGGGGGGGGGGGGGGGGCGCATGCTCACAAGTTTGCCTCAGGCAGCAGAAAGTCCAGGACCGGCCCTGGGCAGGTGAGTTGTAAACAGCGCTTCCCTGCCTGCTCACGGACTCTGCATCTGAGGGGGGAGCACGGAGGGCGCCCGGGAGAGGGAGGGAGAGGTCGGGCTGCCCTCCCGCGGCTCCGGCTCCCCCCTCCGTTATAGCGCCCACCTCCCAACAGCGCCCCGGGCGGCCGCACACTCCGCACGGGCAAGAAACGGGCCTGATAGCAAAGCCCCCTTAAGTCCTAGAAACACCAAATTTTCAGGGTTTATTAAACTGAATCTTGTGAACAAGATGCAAATAAAAGTTTTCAAAAAGACCTTATAGTTTTTGAGAAAATCGATGTTAAAATCGGGCGGAATTTCCGCGATTTCCGGCGGAAATTTCCGCGATTTCCGCCGGAAATCCGCCTACGGCACTTGCATTACCAATTTCCGCATTCCGATGCAGAAATGCAATTTCCGATCGGAATTTCGGAAATTGCATTTCCGCGGAATCCGAATGAGCATCCCTAAAAACTATAGAAAAGGCCTCCTACTAAAAAGTTGAGCGTAACCTGCTTTCTTAAAGTGTACCTGAAATGGGGATTTCAAATTTTTTTATTAACCTGGTGCTAACTCCAGCCCCCTGCAGGCTGATCGCCTCCTTGCCCTCGTCCTCCGCTGCCTGGATCATCCACAATTCGGCCCAAGAGTCCTGCTGTCTGGGGCATTCTGTACATGTGCAGCCTAGCCACATGTGCACCCCTGTCACACTCCGAGTGATGGGAAGCGGGCGTGGCTGGACTGCACCTGCCCACACTGAAGGACTTTCAGGGCTAAATTGCAGATGATCCAGGCGGTGGAGGAGGACGGCAAGGGGGCAATCAGCCTGGTGGTGGCTGGAGGAAATCTATGTATGCACATATTTTAAATTTTCTTCCATCTCAGGTACACTTTAAAACAGAAGGTATTTACAGCTTTAAGTGAGCAACTGTGGTTTCCCATGATGCATCAACCCTGCTGAAGAAGATGTTGGCACTATATAAATACAAAATAATAATCTCACTAATATATGCGAACGTTTTGATGTTTGGGTGTATGTTACTTAATCACGCAACAATGGCTGAAGAGATTTGAATGACATTTGGCACACATAGAGTACATTACCTGAAATAACATATATGATACTTTTTATCCCCATAACCAAAAAGTGGGCAGAGACAAATAAAAATTTCACTGGGAAATTGTAAATGGCAGCCATTCCTACACTGTTAATGGCAGGGTTCTCGAACTCTGCACAGTTGGTCACTGGGTGACTGGGATTAATATTCAGAAAAGTGGGTGGAGCCTACAAAAGGCAATCAAAATTCACCTATTGATTTTAAAGGGGAATATTTCATTGCTGCAATTCTTGCACTGTTAATGGCACAAGCCTCAAACCTGGTACAGCTGGTCATTGGGTGACTGGGGTTCAAATTCAGAAAAAAGGGTGGAGCCACAGCCAATCAGATTTTTTCATTTCAATGCAAATTATTGATGCCAAAGACCGCAAAGCTCACAAACTTGGTCACTGAGTAATTAAATAATTGTGTGTTAGGGTTAGAAAACGTGGGCAGAGCCAACACCAGCCAAATACTTACCCCGGCAACACCGGGCCATCAGCTAGTAATAACATAAAACAGAACTGGTAGACATAGTAGTAACAGTGACAAATGTAAAATGATGAACAAAATATATAGTATTTTGTTCATCATGTTACAAACAGCCAAGCAGATTTCACACAATGGGAAAATTTTTAATTCTCGCAGTAATAAAGACAAAGCCCCCAACCTTGGCACAGCTGGTCACTTCGTGACTGAAGTTACAAATTCAGGAAAAGTGGGCGGAGCATAAAGCAGCCTATCAAATTCTAGCCATTCATTTTACATGGGAAAATGTAAACTGTAGCCATTTTTACACTGTTAATGGCAGGGTTCTCAAACTTGGCACATTTTCTCACTGAGTGACTGGGATTAGTATTCAAGAAAGTAGGTGGAGCCTACCAAAGCCAATCAAAATTCACTTATTGATTTTCAAGGGGAATATTTAAATTGCCATTCTTATACTGTTATTGGCCTCAAACCTGCTACAGTCAGTTATTGGGTGATTTGTTTGCTTGATTTCAGTGGAGAAATTGTAAATGCTTACATTTCCACCTCATTGATGCCAAGGACCTCGAAGCTCACAAATGTGCTTATTGTGTGTCAAGATTAGAAAGATACATACCCGGGCAACGCCAGGTCTTCAGCTAGTATGAAATAAAACAGCTTGTCAAATTAGCCATGTCCACTGAGTATCTAGCACCCCCCCCCCCCCCACGAATCGATCATCTTCAGCTTAGTGCATTGTCCCCCTACTTGGGGCCTTATCTAACCGGGCTTTGCCCATTGTTGCCACGCTATCCTCCCTCTTCCAACCTCCATAGCAGCAGGACATACCGGCTGATCCCTCCCCATGGGTGACAGACAACAACAGTGATTCTGCTTGTGTACACACCCTTGTTTGAATTGTTTATAGCTAATAAATAATATCATCCGGGCTCAGAACTTCCTGCATGCACTGATTGTTGGCATGGTGCAGTGCTTTACTGTTACAGATAGTTTTGTTGCTTGATTTAAACATCATTTGAATTTCATGCACGTTCCGCGATCACAGCTGCGGCATAAACCAAGCTTTTGGCTGAGAAATTTCAATTACAAAGTTTATTATTTCACCAAGTTTTATTTAAGGCTCTGCACAGGCACAGTATTTTTTTTATATATGCACAACACATTTTAAAGAGCTGCGCAATAAACATGTTTTTGCAGATCTTCATCAATAAAAGAAAATAAAAAAAAAAACACCTGCTGAGCAAGTTCATAGCGCCTCACTTCCTGCTGAACATTTTTATGTTCCCTGCTTACACCTCTTGTCCTCCCCCCACACACACACTCATATTAAAACAATGGTGGCACTGGGCAGCCAGTCAGTAGGGAGTTAGTAGGAACCTTCTGCAGTACAAATTGACTATTCACTACTTGAGTAACAGTTCCACATGATTGGTCCTCACCCCTTCCTTCTCATGACTCCTGCTTTCTAGGGGTAGTATTGGCAGTATGAGCCATTAGAAGAAAGAGGTGTGGAGTGTTCATGTTGGAGTCCGTAACATGGTTAAATGGCTGCAGGATATTTTTATATGGCTGGATAAGGCAGAAGAAAGGATGCTAAAACTAGGAAAATCTATGCTGTTAATAAACACTTTGAATCCAGGATAGAACAGAAGGTTTTATATTCATAGATCCACTACAGGGTCAATTTAATGACAGCCTGGTATGTAAAACAATTGCATGATACAAACCACTAAAACTGTCTTTACAAGGACAGCCATTGTGTGAGAAAGGAATGCTTATTCAGCTCATATAGAGGTGGTTATTTCCACTATCCTATACTATAAAACCCCTATGTCCATGTGTCCCCTCCTGTGGGTGTTTCCGTGCTTTTGCGGTACTGCGCATGTGCAGCACTTAGAGCAGGAGGAGGACGGGGCCAGAGGGAACAGGCGTGTGCATGCACGGTGTGCGGACGTGTGCGCTGGCGGTGTGCGTGAGCGGCATGTGTGGACGGCTTATGAGGGAGAGAGCCAGTGCGATGGGTCGCGCCAGAGCCTAGTGGTGATTTTTAAACGGGCCTTAGGTCTTGTAATACCAATAAAGAGCTGCTGCCACAATGAAGGTCGCCATACATCGACTTGGCAGCTGATCGACCATCTGATTCGATTATAATTGGTTCGGATTAAAATCGGGGCCGCCAAATGCATGCCCAAATGACATGAATTGGTCGGACATACTGCAAGATGTAGGGCCTGCTTGCTCGATCAGGTGCGCGGGGGTAACAGCGAGCGATCGGGGCGAACAGAGAACACTACGAAACTCCAGACGCTGTCTCCGTAATGTGCAATGTACTCCCCCCCCCCCCCCTCCCCTCCGGGGCCCAGTGCACTATACCTTACTCATCCTTACACACGCCCCATGTGGTTGCCGAAGTAACGGGGGCACAGATGCGGCATCACAAGGTCAATTCCGGATCGATTGGTGTATGGGCAGCCCACAGATCTCTCTCTCTAATCCGATTTGATTAGAGAGAGATTTGTCTCTTGGTCGATTCTACCCATCATCGCTAGATGTATGGCTACCTTAAAGAACAAGCGACACCCATGCTAACCTAGAAATAAAAAACACATATATAAGTAGATACATACTACCTCTACTTGCATAACAGATGTATTGTGCTATCCACTTAATGATTCCTGTGAATTTTACAAAGGAAAAGCAGAAAATCCTTTTCTAGGCAGTGGCCATCTTGCCAAGCTAATGCTGACATCATATCCTTCCTGACTCTTGTTTTCCCCCCTCCCTTCTCTTGCTCATTGTTTATTCATTAGCTGCCCTCCTCCCAGAGTCTTTTGTTTTTATTTACACATCCAATCACTGAGTCACCTCAGCCTTGCTTGTAAACACAAGTGATCAGCTAGGCAGGGAAATAAATGGAAGAGGAGGAATATATTATAGATAAAAAGAACTCCCAGCATTCAAAAGAACTCCCAGCATTCAACTTTTTGGCACTGTTTGGCACTAGGGCCAGTGCTCCTATAGTATGTAATAACTCCAAACCATAACAGCATAAAAAAGTTTTGAATGCAGGATTAGCATCTTTATCACTTAATACACTCAGACCAGTTGCTGTTGAAATTTGATTTTTATGGTGACAATACCGCTTTAAGAGGTGGGCCCCCAGGTCCATGGCCTTGGTGCAGTCATAACCTCTGCATCCCCTATTGCTGCACCATTCTCCTTGAATATGCATTTACTCTCCTGTACATGATCCTCTTTAATGAGCTATTTCCATTTACCGACAGCCTATATACATGCACTGTGATATTCTGCTTGTTAGTCTATGAACTTTAGAGCGCGAGCGGCACCATACTGAGCTGGGCTGCCTCACCCAGGGGAGAGAGCCTGATGAAAAGAACCATTAGACAAGGTTTGACATCTCGCATAGATCTGTGATGTTTGTCAGTATTCCCAGTCCTGCTTCTGAATCAGCCCATTTCCCATTGGATCACACTGTCAGGATACAATGAACTGTTCTGAGAAAGGATTGTGAACATTAAGCCGGTGCCTGGAGAGTTTAGCAAGAGCCGGCTTGAATGTTAAACGCACAGCGAGGAAAGAAACGCTTCCATTTCAGAATAAAATGCTCCAGCCTTACTGATGTCGGGAAAGTCAATAAGAACTCACACTGTGGCTGTGAAATGTCATCAGCTCATGCACAGGGGGTCGGATATGGGCGCAGCAAAGGATTCTGGGGGCTGAAGAAGCCCTTACTAATGCGCTTACCTGCCATGCATGATGGACATTCTGGGACCATGTTTGCATAATAAGATATGAAGACATCAGAAGTGGAAAAACTTATGTCATTGGGTTATAAAAGTTTGTAAAAGGGAAAATAGGTTCACACTATGCTGGATGCACAACAGAGTATCCTGAGCGTATGCTGAGCAACAGGGGCGTAACTATAAATCATGGGGCCCCCCAGCAAAACTTTGGGGCCCCCCCAATGTTCACACCCTTTCCCTTGCCTACCCCTGGTGACCCTCACAGCCTGGAGGTCCATCTTGCAAGGTTCATAAAACAAGTTTGGACAACAGATGCAAATTTATGCAAATTGTTATGCAAATGTATGCAGTTTGAATTCAAGCTGCATATATTTGCATAAAAATTTGCATAAATTCAGAAGCATTTGCATCTCATTGATCATCCCTAGTGGGGGCATCGTAGTCTTCACACCCAAATCAAGTGTAGCTACAAAAACACCTAAGGATGGACCCCTGTAGTCATCAAAGGTCTGCACCATCCAGTATTCAAGTTTCAGCAGCGGCAGAGGACCAGGATGGTGGAGGAAGACACAGACAACAGGTGAGTAGATCCAGATTAGATGGGGAAAATACTGTCCACTGTCATAGGCTAGCACTGATTCAGTGAGCATCCGCAGCGTCATCTCCGGAAAAATCGTGCGTGTCGGGAACGTGCATTCCCCTCCCGTTCTGCTTCGTTTTAAGTGGAAAGTGTGAATGAATACTATGCATAGGATCTGTTTACACATCTGCATCCGCCCCACTGTGTCGTAGAATTTTTTATTCTGGTGTGAACCGTCCCTGATTCACTGGCGTAACTAAAGGTCAAGGGGCCCTCCAACAGAACCTTATTGGGGCATCCCATTCCCTCAAATCATGTGGTGACCCCCAAATATTATGCGTGGCCACCCTGTTTCTATCCCATTACAGTGTGGTCATTGGGGCTTTTTCCAACCTCAACATGTGTGGATACAGCAAAACCTGCTACATAAGGGATTGTCCTGTATTGGAGGGAGGATGAGTAGGTTGAACCTCCCACATAAACGCATGAAAGAAAATGGACAGCCCCAACTACCCTTATCTTTAAAGAGAAACTCCAACCAAAAATTTAACTTTATCCCAATCAGTAGTTGATACCCACTTTTACATGAGAAATCTATTCCTTTTCACAAACAGACCATCAGGGGGCGCTGTATGACTGATTTTGTGGTGAAACCCCTCCCACAAGTAACCCCTCCCACAAGAAAAGTTCAAACTTTTGTGGGAAATAGCTGTTTCCAACTGCCAAAAACCATGCAGCAGCTACATCACCTGCCAACAGTAAAATGTTCACTGGAGTTCCTCTTTAAACACACCCACTAACAATGTGATAGGCTAAAAATTTGTGTGTGTGTGTGTGTATATATAGCCAAGCAGTAGTGCCAGCAGGAGGAGGACCTCTATGCCGGTGGTAGACCTCTATGCCGGTCTGTTCCAGAAAAGACAAAGAATTATAATGGGGAAGGGGCTTTTGGATACTAATAAGGAGGAAGTTCAATTTTGCATTGAAGTTCCTCTTAAAAGTGAACCAAGCACCATTTTAGCACCCATGGCATCTCAATAGCACATTAAAAATGCACGCCAATAATGTTCATTATTAAAAAAAACCTTCAACTTTACCTCTTCTTTTTATATTTAAAACTTTAGCGGAGGCTTTTTTTTACCCTACTTCCAAGGCCTGCCGAATGCAAACATTTCAGGCAGATAGAGTGGTTTGCAAAAGTATTCGGCCCCCTTGAAGTTTTCCACATTTTGTCACATTACTGCCATAAACATGAATCAATTTTATTGGAACTCCATGTGAATGACCAATACAAAGTGGTGTACACGTGAGAAGTGGAACGAAAATCATACATGATTCCAAACATTTTTTACAAATCAATAACTGCAAAGTGGGGTGTGCATAATTGTTCAGCCCCCTTTGGTCTGAGTGCAGTCAGTTGCCCATAGACATTGCCTGATGAGTGCTAATGACTAAATAGAGTGCACCTGTGTGCAATCTAATGTCAGTACAAATACAGCTGCTCTGTGACAGCCTCAGAGGTTGTCTAAGAGAATCTTGGGAGCAACAACACCATGAAGTCCAAAGAACACACCAGACTGGTCAGGGATAAAGTTATTGAGAAATTTAAAGCAGGCTTAGGCTACAAAAAGATTTCCAAAGCCTTGAACATCCCACCGAGCACTGTTCAAGCGATCATTCAGAAATGGAAGGAGTATGGCACAACTGTAAACCTACCAAGACAAGGCCGTCCACCTAAACTCACAGGCCGAACAAGGAGAACGCTGATCAGAAATGCAGTCAAGAGGCCCATGGTGACTCTGGACGAGCTGCAGAGATCTACAGCTCAGGTGGGAGACTCTGTCCATAGGACAACTATTAGTCATGCACTGCACAAAGTTGGCCTTTATGGAAGAGTGGCAAGAAGAAAGCTATTGTTAACAGAAAAGCATAAGAAGTCCCATTTGCAGTTTGCCACAAGCCATGTGGGGGACACAGCAACCATGTGGAAGAAGGTACTCTGGTCGGATGAGACCAAAATGGAACTTTTTGGCCAAAATGCAAAATGCTATGTGTGGTGGAAAACTAACACTGCACATTACTCAAAACACACCATCCCCACTGTCAAATATGGTGGTGGCAGCATCATGCACTGGGGGTGCTTCTCTTCAGCAGGGACAGGGAAGCTGGTCAGAGTTGATGGGAAGATGGATAGAGCCAAATACAGGGCAATCTTGGAAGAAAACCTCTTGGAGTCTGCAAAAGACTTGAGACTGGGGCGGAGGTTCACCTTCCAGCAGGACAACGGCCCTAAACATAAAGCCAGGGCAACAATGGAATAGTGTAAAACAAAACATATCCATGTGTTAGGCCTTTTGCACACTGCAAGCGATTCTGATTCAGATTCCGCTTTTGATCTGTTTTTACATCCGATTCAGATTCCGATTTGCAGTGTGCAGGGAGCAAACTGCAAATCGGAATCGGATGTAAAAACAGATTAAAAAGCGGAATCTGAATCTGAATCGCTTGTAGTGTGCAAGAGGCCTTAGAATGACCCAGTCTAAGTCCAGATCTAAATCCAATCGAAAATCTGTGTCAAGATCTGAAAAGTGCTGTTCACAAACGCTTTCCATCTAATCTGACTGAGCTGGAGCTGTTTCGCAAAGAAGAATGGGCAAGGATTTCAGTCTCTAGATGTGCAAAGCTGGTAGAGACATACACTAAAAGACTGGCGGCTTTAATTGCAGCAAAAGGTGATTCTACAAAGTATTGACTCAGGAGGCTGAATAATTACACACACCCCACTTTGCAGTTATTTATTTGTAAAAAATGTTTGGAATCATGTATGATTTTCGTTCCACTTCTCACGTGTACACCACTTTGTATTGGTCTTTCACGTGGAATTCCAATAAAATTGATTCATGTTTGTGGCAGTAATGTGACAAAATGTGGATAACTTCAACTTTTGCAAACTGCTGTAAGGACTAATGTATTCAATTTATTGCACACATTAGCAGAGAGCAAACAAAAGCTTTCATCAACAGGGGTAGTGTACCTAGGACGCTGTGCTTCAAAGAGTTTAGAGAAGTCACAGATGCTATCTTCACACCTTCCCCTGGATAAATAATGGGCAGCTAGAAGGGGGGGGGGGGGTAACATGGCAGCTTCTATAGCTATTAGAAACCAGAAAAAAGTGGTGCTTGGTTCCCTTTAAAGGCCAGCCTGACTGCATGAAAGGAGTGGCAGCAGGAGGTGCACCAGTCACAATTTTATATACCTGTATGTGACACTCTGATTAATCCTGCATCTGTGCACTTTTGCCAAATACAGTGCAGAGGGCAATCAAAGGCCTTATAGCAACATAATGAATCTCTGGCAGTGAGCTGCACAGTAATACAATTAATAGAACTACATAATACAACTCCTCAGTGAAACATACAACAGCGTGTGATGCTTCATCTTCCTGCAGAGGACACGGCGGTCCAGATATACTCTGCGCTGGTTTCCTCTCTGTAATGCATTCGCTAATCTGGGCTCAGCGCCAATCTTACTGCATGAATCTCTCCTGCTACTGCTTGAATGTCTGCCGCTGAAATAATTTTCACGCAGTGCGCGCATCTCCGGTTATTTTAATTTATCATGACAACAAATTCATGATATAATTACCATTTAAGAATCCCAACACAGGCAATGAAAATGGAACAGTTATAAAACAAAGTCTTGATAAGAAAGGATGCTGCAGAGTTGTATTATTGACATTTTTCTATTTTTGAGACCTTTAGTTTAGAAAACAACAAGGCATTGCGCACAGATTACAGGCATTTTATTGCACATGCTTGTTTAACCTCCCTGGCGGTCTATTAGAAACCGCCAGGGGGCAGCGCAGCACTATTTTTTTTTTATTTTTTTTTTAAATCGTAGCGAGCCTAGGGCTCGCTACATGATAGCCGGCGATCTTTTATCAGGAAATCCCGTTCAAAGAACGGGACTTCCTGAAGGGCTTCCCCCGTCGCCATGGCGACGGGGCGGGATGACGTCACCAGCGTCATGGACGTCGTGATGTCTAAAGGAGTCCCGATCCACACCTCAGCGCTGCCTGGCACTTATTGGCCAGGCAGCGCACTGGGTCTGGGGGGGGGGGGGGGGCGGCGAGGCGAACAGCGGCGATCGAGCGCAGAGCGGCGGCAATCGGAATGCACACGCAGCTAGCAAAGTGCTAGCTGCGTGTTGCAAAAAAAAAAAAAAGTGAGTAAATCGGCCCAGCAGAGCATTAGAAATCCTCCTGCGCGGCATAGCCTAAGCTCAGCTCGGGCTTACCGCCAGGAAGGTTAAGGGAAATGTATGATGTTTTTATTAGACTATCTTTAATAAGGGATGGAGATACGGCTTCATGGGTTTGCGACCGTGGACAGCTTGGTGAACTCCATTCCTATTGGCCAGCTGACTTGGTGAACCCTCCTGCGACAAATTACATTCCTGTCTTTAAAGGACGACTGTAACAAGAGGGATATGGGGGCTGCCATATTTATTTCCTTTTAGGCTGGTTTCACAGTGGGACGTTACAGGCGCACGTTAGTGCAGCCTGTAACGCAGCCCACCGCACAGTAATGAAAAATCAATGGGGCTGTTCACAGTGCGGACGTTGCGTTACATTGTAACGCTGCGTCACAAGGCAACGTACTGCATGCAGTACTTTAGACGCGGCTGAGCCGCGTTAGACTGCTTGCACATGCTCAGTAATGTTGGGGAGGAGCGGAGAGCGGCCAGGCACATGGCTAATTAATATGCACTGCACGTTATGACGTGCAGTGTTTACTTCCTGGAGCAGCCGCTCTGTGCGGCGATTGGCCGGCGGGACCACGTGATGCCGCATGCGCACAAGAGTGCGCATCACGGCATCACGGACGCCAGAGTGAGCTGCACAACGCGGCTCACTCTGACGTCCAGATCCAGCACCACCAGGCGTTGAGTTAGGGGGACGTTATGCGACCTTAACGCCCCCTCTAACGCAACGTCCTGGTGTGATATTAGCCTTAAACAATACCAGTTGCCTGGTAGTTCTGCTGATCTATTTGGCTGCAGTAGTGTCTGAATCACACCAGAGACAAGCATGCAACTAATCTTGTCAGATCTGATAATAATGTCAGAAACACCTGATATGCTGCATGCTTGTTCAGGGTCTATGGCTAAAAGTATTAGAGGCAATGGATCAGCAGAACCAGTGATGATTGTAACAAGCTAATTACGATTACGTGACATTTTTCACATTTACGCTTATACGTAATTATGATTTGTAAATCCAATTGATTTCGTATAGTGATAAGTAATTTCGCCTAAAATTTTGCATCATTTATGTGTAATTACGTGCCGACTTTGGCAGTGAATAGCAAAGCCCCCATACATGGTAGTTCCACCAAAATTGCTACATGTGTTAAGGAGGATACTGGGTACAAAGCAAAAAAAATTCCAAAAAGACCTTGTAGTTTTTGGAGAAAATCGATTTTAAAAATGCAAAGAAAAAATGTTTTATAAACCAAAAAAATGACAGTTTAAAAACTATTTTTCTTTGCATTTTTGGCACAAAATTTCAAGAAATTGCGCGAAAATAACGTGGAAAATTATGCGAAATTATGAAATACTACTATTACATACAAAATGAATTACGATTTTCCCTGAAATTTCACATTATGATGCGTAAATGCGAATTTCATGCGAAATTTCGCATATGCGGAATTGTGGCACACCACTGAGCAGGGCTGCCAGGCAACCGGTATTGCTTAAAAGGAAATAAATATGGCAGCCTCCATAGACCTCTCACTTTAGTTGTTCTTAAAAGGAAATGTATTATGTTTTGATTAGACTATATTTAATAAGGGATGGAAGTACCGCTTCATGGGTTGGGGAACAGGGACAACTTGGAGAACTGCATTTCTATTGGCCGCTGACTTGGTGAACCCACGCCACGGCAAATGACAACCCTGTCTATTATGTATTGTATTTAGAAGCAGATACACATACCTGTCAATCTCTTCCAGAGGTGCCCACACTTTTCAGCTCAGGAGCTGCCTTGGAAAGGTAGAAACCCCCCCTCCCCCCCCCCCCCCACCACCACCACCACTACCATCACCACCACCACCACAAAAACCCTGAAACACACTTAAGCTACGTACACACATGCGACAACGATCGTTCGTTGTCAACGACGAACGAACTTTTAATTGATGAAAGAACGACCTAAGTAAAGTTAGTTTTAAAAGGTGTGTAACGATCTGATCGTTAGAAGGAATGTTACATCAAGTAATGGTAACTATTGCGCCTGCGCATAAAAATGAAAAGTTTCATGGAGAAATAGTGAAATGCGCATGTCAAGCCTAGTACGAACGACCGTTTCCAACGATGTACTACTTTTACAAACGATCGTCGTTGGGAAAAATCCGCCAAGCTAGATGATTCGTTTTGAACGATCTAGCTCGTCCGTCGTTAGACTTAATGGTCGTTGGCTGCTTTTTTTCAAACAATCGTCGTTTGAAAGGATCGGGGAATGATCGTTTCAAACGACTATAGTCGCATGTGTGTACGCACCTTTAGGCAGAGGTCACCCCACCTAAAAAGTCCATTGTACACCCCAAAAATCCTACAAAATACTGAAGTGCCCCCCCCCCCCCCATCCCCCCCCCCACACACACACACACAAAATCAGGGCTGGATTTACCATAAGACACTGTAGGCACATGAGGCACATGCCTACAGGCACTTGATGATGGAAAGGGCGGCTCACTTACCTCTCTAAGCGCCTTCTTCCCTATGTAGAGTCCTGAGCAGAGTGTAAATGAGAGGTTACACACACTGCTCTTGGCATTCCCTTGACGAGAGCTCCTTTCAGTCAGGGGAAAATTCATACCGAGGGTACCTCTGGCTACCTAATACTAATGGATGCCTGTAGCTACCTATGACGGGTAAAGGAAGTAAGGGAGAAGTGACAGCTGAGACAGCCATCACACTTGTGGTGCACTTTGGTGAGGGTTTGTAGGCCATGGATGGTGAACTCTAAAGTGTCAGGAGATCTGTGCCTCTAGGCTCCTGTGATGGCTGGCCTGCCAGGCCTGCACAAAATGCTAATAATTCTGGCTTGCATGTAAAATTAATATACATATTGTGCAGGTTGGAATTGAGCCAATCATAGTCCGACAAGGAGCATAATGACTGCCGCTAGGAGTGCCGTTATTGGATATAATCAAAGATGGTGTTAGTGCCTTCAGATCAAAGTGTCAGACTAAATCCAACACTTTGATCCTCACCGTCCCAAAACAGGTCATGCACCCGCCAGTTTATATTGAAAACATGCATAAACAGTCCAGCTTAGAGGATGATTGAAAACGCAGCTTCACTTGTAAATATAGTTGCATCTCCTATTGTGTGCACAGATATTCATATCCCCGGGGCTCAATGTAAACGTCCAGCAAAAGCAAGACTGCGCTTGCACCGAAGAGAGCCCATAAACTCTACACAATGTTCAGCATGTAACATGAATCTCTCAGGGTGGCACTGCCAGGCAGTATTCCTCCACTAAAAAAGCTCATCAAAGTATACATGCATAGAGATGCCCAGGCGTTCAGCCTGCTACTGTCTACCGGTTTCGCGGGACAGGAACCCCAGCTCAGCCTCTCCAGCTCACCCCCAGACATTGGCTAAAAATGGCAACTTTAGAAGAAAAGGGGTTAGCTTTTGGCTGATGAGCCTTCTTCAGACTCGATTCCTGTATGCATATTGGAATCGAGTCTGAAGAAGACTTATTAGCCGAAAGCTTAGCCAATAAATGGTATCAGCTTGATTGAAAACTTCTTGCTTTTATTGATAGCTTAGCACAGTCCAATATTCTACTGCTGATACTTTGTAAGATATGGGGGTTGATTCACAAAGGTTACTTATTTTTCACCTTAACTGTAAGGAGTGCTAATGCAGGAGATAAACAAATAAGGGGCTTGATTCATTATACCATGCTAACACATAGCACATACGCGCTATGCATTTAGCGTGCAATGTGATGCGCACACGTTTACGCATGTAAAGGTTTGCGCTCGCGTGCTAACAAAGGTCTTCACATGTTAACTGCTGATTTAACACGCAAAGACCTTTGTTAGCACGCAAGCGCAAACCTTTACATGCGTAAACATGTACGCGCGTCACATTGCACGCTAAACGCATAGCGCGACCGTGCTATATGTTAGCATGGTATAGTGAATCAAGCCCAAGGAGAGATAATTCATGGGATAAATAGATAAGAAGAGCTAAACCATGATTTAGGCCACACTTGCAAAACGCTAGCGATTTTGCTAGCGTTTTGCTCTGGCGATTTTTGCCTATTAATGCCAACAATCGCCATTCACACTTGGGGCGATTTTCCGCGATCGCGATTAGTGTTTCTGTAGCACTAAACGCGACCGCCGGAAAATCGCCTGCAAATGGTGCAGGATACAAATTTGTTTTGAGCGATTTGCGCAAATCGCCCAAGTGAGAACGGGCCCATAGGTTTCTATTGCACTAGCGCTTTCAAAAGCGCTAGAGCTTGAGCATTTTGCCGAAATCGCCGGCAAAACCCTCAGGTGTGAACGGGGCCTTAAGTCAGTTAAGGAGAGTTATACAATAAATTAAGCCAGTTAGGCCCCATTCACACTTACAAAACGCTAGCGCTTTTGCTAGCGTTTTGCTCTGGCGTTTTTTGGCGATTAACCCCATTCACACTTGGGGTGATTTCCCGGAGATTGTGATTAGCGCTTCTATAGCACTAAACGCGTTCGCCGGGAAATCGCCTGAAAATGGTGCAGGATACAATTTTTTTTTTTCAAGCGATTTGCGTTAATCACCGGCGATTAACGCAAATTGCCCAAGTGAGAACAGGCCCATAGGTTATTATTGCACTAGCGCTTTAAAAAGCGCTATCGCTTGAGCGTTTTGCCAAAATCGCCGGCAAAACGCTCTAGTGTGAATGGGGCCTAAAGGAGAGCTAAATCATGAATTAAGTCATTTAAAGAGACACTGAAGTCTCTTAAAAATCCTTTTTTTATGACAAAATCCTGATTAACATCATAGACCTACCTAAACCGCCGCATTCCCGCCGCTGTACACTATCTAAATCCCCCCAAACTCCCCCGGGGGGCAATCCGGGCAGCGCTTCCGTGAGAGGCAGAGCTATGAGCTGCAGCTCTGCCTCCATGCCTGTCTATCAGCCGCGGATGTCCGCCTCTCCCCGCCCCTCTCAGTAAAGGAAGACTGAGAGGGGCGGGAAGAGGCGGCGGTCTGGGCTGACAGACACGCTGAGAGGCAGAGCTGCAGCTCATAGCTCTGCCTCTCACGGAAGAGCTGCCCGGATTGCCCCCCTGGGGAGTTTGGAGGGATTTAGATAGTGTACAGCGGTGGGAATGCGGCGGTTTAGGTAGGTCTAATATGTTAATCAGGATTTTGTTATAAAATGAGGATTTGTTTTGAGACTTCAGAGTCTCTTTAACCACTTCGCATCCAGACCTTGTTTTCCCCTTATTGACCAGAGCAGTTTTGACGCTTTATCGGTGTCCCTGTTTAATCAGCAATAACTTCATCTGTACTCATGCCACATAAATGATCTATATATCTTTTTTTTCAAGACAAACTAAGCTTTCATTGGGGGGTATTTGGTCCCGAATAAAATGTTCCTCACTATGCATGTTAATGGGAAAAAGGAGGGAAAAATTAAAAAAAATCACTATTTCTCAATTTTGACCAATTTCTGTTTAAAAATAAAAAGTGCGATTGACGTAAAAACTGTGCCACCAGTTAAAGTCGCCCCAATATAGATATACAGATGTGTCCCCAGTATCACCCCCCCCCCCCCAGTATAGCCAGATGTGTCCCCAATATCAGCCCCCCCCCCAGCATAGCCAGATGAGTCCCCTGTGTTTGCCACCCCCAGAATAGATTGACAGATGCACCCCAGGAATAGTGCCCCTCTTTATAGCCAGATGTGTCCCCAGATCAGGATTACCCCCATTATGGCCAGATGTATCCCCAGGATTAGCGCTGCCCCCCCATTATAGCCAAATGTGCCCCCAGTATTAAGATATGCCCCCCCCCCCCAGGTGCCCAGATGTGCAAAATTTGTAAAAAAAAAAAAAAAACCTCCCCTTGGTTACTCAGATGTCCCCCAGTAAACATGTATGCCCCCCTTTGCATATCCCCCTCCCCCCAAGAATCTATAGCCAGATGCCCCCCCCCCCCATCAGGCAGTCCCCTCCATGCAGAGATAGTTAAAAAAATGCACAAGCAGGCAGTCTCACTCACCTACCTCGGTCCTGCGACTATCCTGAAGCCTGATCCTCCGATCCCCGCTCTGCAGTCAGCCGCATATTGCCGGTAACCCGGGTTCTGGCTTGATGACGTCATCAAGCCGGGACCCGGGTTTCCAGCAATATGCGGCTGAATGCAGAGCGGTGATCGGAGGATCAGACTTCAGGATAGTCGCAGGACCGAGGTAGGTGAGTGTGGCTGCTTGCTTGTGCCTTTTTTTTACTATTTGTGCGCCGAGGGGGACAGATGAAGGATCGCTGCAGTTCACTACTGCAGCGATCATTCATGGGAGGAGGGTATACTAATTGGCCAAAAGGGAACATGTTCCCTTCCACCAATTAGTATTGCAGCTGACAGTGCCGGAGGGTGCACTCTAAAGAGCACCCGACCGTGCACAGCAGGGCTGCAGCCAGGTCAGTATATCTATGTCGCTGTGGCTTGGAGGGCACCACAGCTGACGTAGATATACTGTAGTGGTGGGGAAAGTGGTTAAGAAGAGATAAATTGTGAGTTAATAGTTTAACCGGGGCCGGATTTACCATAAGGCACTGTAGGCATGTGCCTACAGGCGCCTGATGATGGAAAGGCGGCTCACTGCTCTCCCCTAGTGCCTACCTCCTTCCTTCCCGATGCAGAGGTTAATGAAAGGTTACTCATCCAGCTTTGACATTCCACTGACAAGATCTCCCTTCAGTAGGGGTCACCACTAGCTACTAAATACTGAGGGCACCTCTGGCTACCTAATGCTAAGGGGCACCTGTAGCTACCTATGATGAGTAAGGGAAGAACGGGAGAGTGACAGCTGGGCCAGCCAGCACACTTGTGGTGCAGTACGATGGGGGTTGTAGGTCCATGGAGGGTGAAGTGTAGGGTGCCAGGACATCTGTGCCTATAGGCTCTTGTGATGTAAATCCAGGCCTGGGTTTAACATAAAAGCTTTGTGGGCCAGGCCCATTGTTTTTACAGAATTGTTGAGCATCTGGAAGCATGGCAGAGAGAACACATTGCAGGAGTGCAGAGACATAAATTAGGAAGGTAGAAGGTGGCTTTCCGCAGCATCATATAATATCATCTTAATGTCAGAGAAGCCGCTGAGATTTAAGCTCTGCACAAGCCGGAGGCTGCGTTCCTCTTGCCTCTGCTCTCCGCTAGCTCTGGGCAGTGACACTTTATCCACTGCCTGTCATCAGCACTTGCAGTGATGGCCTGCGGGGAGGAGGTACTGGAGTCATCCACATCTTACAGCATGAAGGCACCTTCCTGCAACATGGATCAGCTTTACAAGATTTCTTTTAAAGGGCCCTGGTGTGGAAAAGCCATGTTAAAGTGAACCTCTGGTGTGTGATAAACAATAGTATATTCCTGCACTCAATTAATAGCAGGGTCCGTTCAAGCCACAATGGGGACCTAGTGCAAAATTAACCTGGGGGTCCCCTCTGCTCCTTCCGCAGCGAATTAACCTCCAGAGACCCAAGTCGGTTCCCATCCCCCCTCAAATCCTAAACTTTACTATTAATCAGGGCTGGCATGGAGGCAAAGGGGGCAATTGCTCCAAGCCTCCAAAGTATACCTGTTTCCTGTATTTCCACCCTGCCGGGTCATTGCTCCGCCTCCTCGAGAAACGGGGCTCATCCTTTTGTTTTTGCAGAGTGCGCAGTGGATTGTGGGAGATCATGACGTATGATCCGCTCTCCTATGCTACAGGTCATACTTGCTTACAGACTGTAGTGGGCATGCTCAGGGTTTGCCTGGCCCGCATTCATGAAGGGGGGGGGCACAAAGTGAAGTAAGATGGCGGCTCAGGTAACAATTTCCCCATCTTTCTCATTAGATAACTAATATGTTCATTTCTCAAAATGCAACTCTATCTTTGATATGAAACTCTGTTCTATATTAGTAATGTTCTATTTACCAACCAACAACAACAACAAAAACATAGTCTTCAAGTGAACCTGAACTCATGCACAGGACAGAAGGAAAACAGAAAGAAATGCACCCTGTATGTATTTAGAGAGTTTATTCTGTTTAATTCCCCCTCATTTGTGTGTAATCATAAGTTGTAATTTGGTCTCTCCCTGTGTCATCTGACTGCCACGTCAGATAAGCTCATTTGAAAGCACAGAATGTTAACAATATGTCTGCTTCCATGAAAGCAGGAAGTAGACAAACTGCAGATGTATTTTAGGATTTGTATCAACCGTAACAAAGAAATGTTTTTTTGTTTAAAGGTTATAATGCTGTTGCTTATCTTTTAGAGCAGAGAGGATATTCTGAGTTCTGGTCCGCTTTAATCGATCCAGAATATGCAAATTCTTATTTATTTCTCTTTTGCTTGGTTTCTCTTTCGTCTCTTCTTTCATTATGTTAATTATTGACCTGGTATTTAATGGCTATGCTTTCCAGGAGATGTATATCAGGAGTGGCATTCTGGATATCTAATTAATCAAAGTATCGATTCCATTAAGTTAGGGGATAAAATTCCCTCTGCTCCAGGCAGTTTGAAGAAATAGAAGCTTGGATGTATGTCGTATTCATTAGCCCAACACATTTTCCTTGACTCTTGTAAGTGTATCCACAGATATCTTACATTGAAGGAAAAACAGTCTTCTGATAACGTTTTCCTTGCTGCACGTTACAATAGGGAATCCAATAAATGCACTCCCACAGCTGCTATAGGCTGCCACACTCCCAACAACCTCCACCCATTCTTTATAGAGAAACTCCAGTGAAAATAATGTAATTAAAAAAGTGCTTATTCTTTATAATAATTATTTATAAATGATTTAGTCTGTGTTTGCTCATTGTAAAAACTTTCCTCTCCCTGATTTACATTCTGACAATTATGACATGATGACATTTTTACGGATGGCACTTGATGTCACTGGAAGGAGATGCTGCTTGCTTGTTTTGGTAATTGGAAACAACTGTTATTTCCCACAATGCAACAAGTAGAGATGTAGCGAATGGTTCGCCGGCGAACGGTTCCAGGCGAACTTTGGTGGTTCGCGTTCGCAGAAAACCGGGAACTTTTTTTTAAAGTTCGGTTCGCCCATAGACTTTAATGGCCGCCGACTTTAACGGTTAATAGCAAAGTCCCCTTACATAGTAGAAACACCAAAATTGTTGGGAATGTTAAGTGGAATAGTGGGAACAAGAGGAAAAAAATTTTTTCAAAAAGACCTTATACTTTTTGAGAAAAAAAAAATGAGCCAATTCATAAAAAAGAACCGATTCATTAAAAAGAACCGGATGATTCAAGAACCGTTAGTATAGCAGAGAATGCGTTCTGAGCAGGACGTGAAGCTGCCCGCTCCACTGCTGTCTCTCCCCACCTGCCTGCACCTGTCACCCTCACCTAGCCTGGCACCCGGTGCACCCATGGGTGCCAGGCTAGGTGAGGGTGACAGGTGAGGAGGTGGGGAGAGACAGCAGGAGCCGGCAGCTATGCGTCCAAAAGGAGGCATTCTCTGCTATGTGGGAGGCGTCGGAGATCTTCAATCAACTTAATTGAAGATCGCAACATAAGAGGATACAGTTCATTGGATCATTTACCGTGGATATTGGCGTGGGAAAACTTTTTTAAAGATACAGGTAAGTATTTATGGTTAATTTAGAATAATAAAATACTTTTCTCGTGGTTGTGTTTCTATTTCATTCAACCCTTTGTGGAAATGGGTACGGGGTACTTTGTACCCCTATACTCATTTCTCCTGGGAGGGGGGTGGGCATCTGGGGTCCCCTTCTTAAAGGGGACTCCCAGATGCCACCATGAACCCCCCCCAGGGAGTCGTCGCCCCCACCTCCTCCTGGGGCACCGGAGGTGGGGAAGAGCCCCTTGTCCATGGATTGGACAAGGGCTCCGGTGGGGGAGGAGGGGAAGGCTTGGCCGCCCCTCCCCCCCAGAGCCCCCCAATACCATAGGCCATGCGGGCTGGTATAGCTCTGGGTGTGAAGCCCCAGTCGGCCGGGGCTCCGCATTCTGGCTATCCCAGCCTGCATGGGGGACAAGGGGTTACAGAGGCTCGGGAGGGGGGACCCCACGCCATTTGTTTTTCAGATTTCCCACACAGCAAATAAAAAAAATAACATTTTTTAAAGGACTTCCAAGGCCACAAATGTGAAAAAAGTTAAATACCTTTTCATAATCCATATCCATTGAGGACGCCATCCGCACCCTCTCGTTCATTCCGCCGTGGCTCCAGCACTAATAACGGCCCTGATCGAGTCCCGACCCCTCTGAACGGGTCGGGTTCTCAATTCAATCCCCCCTCAATATGGCCGCCACAAATTGCCGCAGCTGCGCAGTCCGCATAGACGCGATTGCGGCTGCGCAGCTCTAGCACTTCTTCCCGATGAGTCCGATGTATGCACGCATATTGATGACGCGGCAGGAGGAGGGCCTAGAGCTGCGCAGCCGCAATCGCGCCTATGCAGACTGCACAGCAGCGGCAATCTGTGGTGGCCATATTGAGGAGGGAATGAGAACCCGACCCGTTTGGAGGGGTCGGGGCCCGACCAGGGCCGGTATTACTGCGGGAGCCATGGGGGAATGAACGGGAGGGCGCGGATGGCGTCCTCCATGGAACATGATTATGAAAAGGTATTTAACTTTTTTCACATTTGTGGCCTAGGAAGTCCGTTAAATATTGTTTCCTGCTATCTTTTTAACATATCCTGCAAATTTGGTGTTGCTAGGATGTAAGGGGCCTTTGCTATTAACTGCTAAAGTCGGCGGGCGATGATGATAACCAACCAGAATTATAGGGGTGCAAAAGTGCTGAATTCTGCCATAGGCTTCCATTAGGCTCCCTATTTCACTTTCAAAAATCTCAAATCTTTTCAAAGGGCGATGGCTCAGCTCAGCAGTGCCAAATTTTCTAGCATTGTAGGGACTCTTAGGGGGATCATGACTGGTGAGTTTCGGGCCCCTAGGCCAAATAGGTCATAGCCTAGGGCAGGGGTGCCCACACTTTTTTGGCTAGCGAGCTACTTTAAAATTTGCCAAGCCCAGGAGATCTACCAACATTTAGGTAGCTAGGTTTATGTGCCTTCAGTATAGGTAGATAGGTATAGGGGCCTTCAGTATAGTTAGCCAGGTATAGTGTAGTTAGGTGTGGGTGCCTTCAGTATAGGTATCCAGGTATAGTGTAGTTAGGTGTGGGTGCCTTCAGTATAGTTAGCCAGGTATAGAGTAGTTAGGTGTAGGTGGCTTCAGTATAGTTAGCCAGGTGTAGTGTAGTTAGGTGTAGGGACCTTCAGTATAGTTAGCCAGGTATAGAGTAGTTAGGTGTAGGTGCCACTCACCTCCCTACAGTTCCAGCGGCGGTGTCTGGGGCTCCTCCTGGTCTCCCCTCCTTCCTCCTGCGAGCGAAGGGGGCGGCGGGCAGCGTGCGCTGACGCATTGTGCCTAGCACCGCCCCCAGCTATGACGTTGCGGCGTCCTCCATTCCCGCTGCGCCGACCCTCTCCTCTCTGCCTCTTCCGATTGGCTAGCAGCCGACAGGGGTGCAAAAGTGGTAAAATCCCCCATAGGCTTTCATTGGGTCTCCTATTTCACGTTCCAAAATCCCACGCCATTTCGAAGGGCAATGGCTCAGCAGTGGCAAAACTCACCAGTCATGATCCCCCTAAGAGTCCCTACAATGGTAGAAAATGTGCAACTGCTGAGCCATTGCCCTTTGAAAAGATGTGAGATTTTGGAAAGTGAAATAGGGAGCCAATGAAAGCCTATGGGGGATTTTACTACTTTTGCACCCCTGTAACTCTGGTTTGCAGAGATGTAGGGAACCCATCTTTGGAGTCCAAGTCTAACAATATGCCTTCTACCTGCATGAGACATTTCGTGAGATTCAGACGTTGCTAACGGCCATGGCTGCGATTTATGTACGTCAGAATCGCCACCATTGACATTGCCCAAATAAACAGGTTTTTGTGACCCTAGACTATGACCTCTTCGGCCTAAGGGCCCGAAACTCACCAGTCATGATCCCCCTAAGGGTCCCTACAATGCTAGAAAATTTACCACTGCTGAGCCATTGCCCTTTGAAATGGTGTGAGATTTTGGAACTGTAAATAGGAGACAAGACAAGACAAGACAAATAACATTTATATTGCGCTTTTCTCCTTGCGGACTCAAAGCGCCAGAGCAGAGCTGCAGCCACTAGGGCGCGCTCTATTGGCAGTAGCAGTGTAAGGGAGACTTGCCAAAGGTCTCCTACTGAATTAGTGCTGGCTTACTGAACAGGCAGAGCCGAGATTCGAACCCTGGTCTCCTGTGTCAGAGGCAGAGCCCTTAACCATTACACCATCAGCCAATGGAGGCCCAATGAAAGCTTATGGGGGATTTTACTTAATTTGGACCCCTGTAACTTTGGTTTGCAGAGATGTAGGGAACCCATCTTTGGAGTCCAAGTCTAACAATATGTCTTCTACCTGCATGAGACATTTCGTGAGATTCAGACGTTGCGAACGGCCATGGCTGCGATTTATGTACGTCAGAATCACCACCATTGAAATTGCCCAAATAAACAGGTTTTTGTGACCCTAGGCTATGACCTCTGCGGCCTAGGGGCCCGAAACTCACCCGTTATGATCCCCCTAACAATTCCTACAATGCTAGAAAATTTGCAACTGCTGAGCCATTGCACTTTGAAAAGATTTGAGATTTTTGAAAGTGAAATAGGGAGCCTAATGGAAGCCTATGGCAGAATTCAGCACTTTTGCATCCCCATAATTCTGGTTGGTTATCATCACCTGCCGACTTTAGCAGTTAATAGCAAAGGCCCCTTACATCCTAGCAACACCAAATTTGCAGGATATGTTAGAAAGATAGCAGGAAACAATATTTAACCTCCCTGGCGGTAAGCCCGTGCTGAGCACGGGCTATGCCGCCGGAAGGCACCGCTCAGGCCCCCCTGGGCCGATTTGCATAATTTTGTTTTTGCTACACGCAGCTAGTACTTTGCTAGCTGCATGTGCAATCCGATCCGCCGCTATCCGTCGCGCTGCAACCGCCCCCCCTCCTCCCCCCAGACCCCGTGCGCTGCCTGGCCAATCAGTGCCAGGCAGTGCTGTGGGGTGGATCCGAGTCCCCTTTGACGTCACGACGTCGATGACGTTGGTGACGTCATCCCGCCCATTGCCATGGCGATGGGGGAAGCCCTCCAGGAGATCCCGTTCTTTGAACGGGATCTCCTGATCTGCGATCGGAGGGGCTGGGGGGATGCCGCTGAGTAGCGGCTATCATGTATATTATATGTCAGTATATTGGAATAAATTGTTTTTGTACTATCTCCAGTGGTGCTGTAGTTATGGGCTTTCTTTCTCCTCTTTGCAATTTATATTTTGAGCCCTAGCACGCTTGGCATGTAAAATTATATATGCAGGGGTTGCGGACACATCCTTTTGTATCTAGGGCCTTCTCCTGCCGCGTCATTAATATGCGTGCATACATCGGACGTATCGGGAAGAGGACCTAGAGCTGCGCAGCCGCAATCGCATCTATGCGGACTGCGCAGCCGCGGCAATCTGTGGCGGCCATATTGAGGGGGGAATGAGAACCCGACATGTTTGGAGGGGTTGGGACTCGACCGTGGCCGGTATTACTGCGGGTGCCATGGCGGAATGAACGGGGAGGGATCTGGATTATGAAATGGTATTTAACTTTTTTCACACTTGTGTGTATATATATGTGTGTATATATGTGTGTGTGTATATATATATATATATATATATATATATATATATATATATATATATATATATATATATATATATATATATATTTTTTTTTTATTATTATTTTTATGTGCTGAGTGTGGGAAATCTGAAAAAAAAAATGACGTGGGGTCCCCCCTCCCGAGCCTCTGTAACCCCTTTTCCCCCATGCAGGCTGGGATAGCCAGAATGCGGAGCCCCGGCCGACTGGGGCTTCGCACCCTGCGCTATACCAGCCCGCATGGGCCATGGTATGGGGGGCTCCGGGGGGGGGGGGGGTAGGGCAGCCAAGCCTTCCCCTTCCCCCCCCCCCAATCCCCCAATCCATGGACAAGGGGCTCTACCCCACCTCCGGTGCCCCAGGAGGAGGTGGGGGCGACGACTCCCTGGGGGGGGGTTCATGGTGGCATCTGGGAGTCCCCTTTAAGAAGGGGACCCCAGATGCCCACCCCCTCCCAGGAGAAATGAGTATAGAGGTACAAAGTACCCCTTACCCATTTCCACAAAGGGTTAAATAAAATAAAAACACAACCACGAAAAAAGTCCTTTAATTTTCTTAATTAACCAGAAATACTTACCTGTACCTTTAAAAAAAATTTCCCACGCCAATATCCTCGGTAAATGATCCAACGAACTGTATCCTCTTATGTTGCGATCTTCTATTAAGTTGATTGAAGATCTCCGACGCCTCCCACCCACATAGCAGAGAATGCATCCATTCAGACGCATAGCTGCTAGCTCCCGCTGTCTCTCCCCACCTGCCTGCCTGCACCTGTCAACCCCCACCTAGGCTGGCACCCAGTGCACCCATGGGTGCACTGGGTGCCAGCCTAGGTGGGGGTTGACAGGTGCAGGCAGGTGGGGAGAGACAGCAGCGGGAGCCAGCAGCTTCACGTCCTTCCGAGGACGCATTCTCTGCTATACTAACGGCTCATGAATGAGCTAGATCTTTTTAATGAATCAGTTCTTTTTTTATGAATCGACTCTTTTTTTTTTATTTAAAATCGATTTTCTCAAAAACTATAAGGTCTTTTTGAAAAAAAAATGTTTTCCTCTTGTTCCCACTGTTCTTCTTAACATTCCCAGTAATTTTGGTGTTGCTAGCTTTTAAAGGGGCTTTGCAATTAACCATTAAAGTCGGCGGGGGTATATTTTCCCACGGTCAGAAGGAGAATTTACATTGAAACTTTAAAATTGATTTTCTCAAAAACTATAAGGTCTTATTCCCACTGTTCTTCTTAACATTTGCTGCAAGTTTGGTGTTTCTAGCTTTTAAAGCGGCTTTGCTATTAACTGCTAAAGTCGGCGGGCTCTTAATTTTCCCACGGTCAGAAGGAGTTACTTTAAAATTGATTTTCTCAAAAACTATAAGGTATTTTTGAAAAAAAAAATGTTCCCCTCTTGTAGTCACTGAAAGATCTCAGGTGTTAGACACCTTGAAACATATTTTCCATCACTTTTCTGGCCAGCATAAATGTTTCTAGTTTTCAAGGTTGGCCTCCCCATTGAAGTCTATTGCGGTCCGCGGAAGTTCATGCGAACCGAACCTTCCGCGGCATTCGCGAACCAAATCGGAGGTTCGCGACATCTCTAGCAACAAGGTGGGTGGGTTTTAAAAATCCTATTAGGACACAGAGGCAAGTGCTGTATACAATGACTCTCTGTGTCCTTACACGCTGTCTCCAGCCTCCCCCCCCCCCCCCCGTAATCTTCCTCCAATCGGCTTACGGAGGGAAGGGACACAGGCAGGGAGCCGCGCTATACAGGAGGCGGGGGAGCGGCGGTGACTTACAGGCTTTAAGTAAACAGCCATCTAGAGATAATCGGCGTGTCGCTAGCCTGGCATTTTCTTTTATGGGGGACAGCAGAGCCCGGGGGGAGCCTCGAGACAGTGTGTAAGGACAGACAGGCTGCTCATTGTATACAGCATTTGCCTCTGTGTCCTAATAGGATTTTTCAAACCCACCTTGGGTTCTCTTTAAAGAGGAACTACAGCCTAAACAAACATACTGTCATTAAGTTACATTAGTTATGTTAATTAAAATAGATAGGTCATATAATCTCTTACCCACACTGTTTTAAAAGAACAGGCAAATTTTTGATTTCATGATGGCAGCCATCTTTTTGGTTGAAAGGTGGTGATGGAGCATGAGACACAGTTCCAACTGTCCTGTGTCCTGAGCACCTCTCCCAGTTGCTAGGCAACGTGAATAACAACATAGGAAATCCCATCATGCTCTGCACAGCATCAGGGAAAAAAAGCCCAGGCTTTTTTTCTTTGATGGGTGGAGCTTAGCTAAAAATGCAGCTAAAAATGATGCTTTGGTAAGAAAAACAAAGTTCTCATGCTGTGAAACTGTTAAAGAAACACCAAGCCTTTTCAGTTCTGCTGAGTAGATTTTTAGTCCGGAGATTCACTTTAAGGAAAGCAGTCATTAAAAACAACTGAAGCTGAATAATTGCAAAAACAAAAACAAAAAAAAGTGTTTCAAGAAGGCTGATTTATATATAGCATAGCTTTTAGTAAGGTGGCTTTTGCATTTTCCTACCAAATCCTTGGGGACTTATAGTGAACCCGAGCCAAAGCTCGGGTTCAAAATCTTCACTTACAATTAGAGAGGGAAGCCTCAGGATCCTAATGAGGCTTCCCTCATTCCTAACAAGCCCAATGTTGCTGAGTGTGGGCTTTCCATTGCTGTGCGTGGCCCCCCTTCACATCGGGCAGCTCCACTTCCTGGTTTACGCGCACACAATGGCCGCACGAGCCTGCCCGCACGTGTGCAGTAGCACGGTGCCCACAGCCAGGGGCGTAGCTAGAAATGACTGGGCCCCATAGCAAATTTTTTGTATGCCCCCCCCCCCCCCCAACGACCTTCCAACCCAATGCACCTCTCGGACCTCCCACCCAAACATTCCTCCAGAACCCTCCACCCCAACATTCCCACACCCCTCTAAGTCAACAGAAAATAATTGCTATGTGCACAGCATTCGCCAGAAAATAATCGCTATGTGGGGAGCATTCACCAGAAAATAATCGCTATTTGGGGAGCAGTCACCAGAAAATAATCGCTATGTGGGGAGCATTCACCAGAAAATAATCGCTATGTGCGCAACATTGACCAGAAAATAATCGCTATGTGCGCACCATTCACCAGAAAATAATCGCTATGTGCGCACCATTCACCAGAAAATAATCGCTATGTGGGGAGCAGTCACCAGAAAATAATCGCTATGTGGGGAGCAGTCACCAGAAAATAATCGCTATGTGGGGAGCAGTCACCAGAAAATAATCGCTATGTGGGGAGCAGTCACCAGACAATCGCTATGTGGGGAGCAGTCACCAGACAATCGCTATGTGGGGAGCAGTCACCAGAAAATAATCGTTATGTTGGGAGCATTCACCAGACAATAATCGTTATGTGGGGAGCAATCACCAGACAATAATCGTTATGTGAGGAGCAGTCACCAGACAATAATCGTTATGTGGGGAGCAGTCACCAGAAAATAATTGTTATGTGGGGAGCATTCACCAGACAATAATCGTTATGTGGGGAGCAGTCACCAGACAATAATCGTTATGTGGGGAGCAGTCACCAGACAATAATCGTTATGTGGGGAGCAGTCACCAGACAATAATCTTTATGTGGGGAGCAGTCACCAGACAATAATCGCTATGTGGGGAGCAGTCACCAGATAATCGTTATGTGGGGAGCAGTCACCAGATAATCGTTATGTGGGGAGCAGTCACCAGATAATCGTTATGTGGGGAGCAGTCACCAGATAATCGTTATGTGGGGAGCAGTCACTAGAAAATAATCGTTATGTGGGGAGCATTCACCAGACAATCATTATGTGGGGAGCAGTCACCAGAAAATAATCGTTATGTGGGGAGCATTCACCAGACAATCGTTATGTGGGGAGCAGTCACCAGACAATAATCGTTATGTGGGGAGCAGTCACCAGACAATAATCGTTATGCGGGGAGCAGTCACCAGATAATCGTTATGTGGGGAGCAGTCACCAGAAAATAATCGTTATGTGGGGAGCATTCACCAGACAATAATCGTTATGTGGGGAGCAGTCACCAGACAATAATCATTATGTGGGGAGCAGTCACCAGACAATAAGCGCTATGTGGGGAGCAGTCACCAGACAATAATCGCTTTGTGGGGAGCAGTCATTAGATAATAATCGCTATGTGGGGAGCAGTCACCAGATAATAATCGTTATGTGGGGAGCAGTCACCAGAAAATAATCATTATGTGGGGAGCAGTCACCAGAAAATAGTCGCTGTGTGGGGAGCATTCACATAATTGTTATGTGCGCAGAAAATAAACCTGTGAATAAAAAAATTCACTCACCTGGCCGGCCTGTGACGCACAGCTTCCTGACAATCCTTCTGCGACGATCCTCCTGCAGCCAGTGTAAACCTCCAGCGCAGACAGGCCCCCATTTCCCCCCCCCCCACAGCAGCCAGGCACATGTAGCATCATGGCCACCGGCCAGGTATGGGTGGCGGTTGGCAGCAGCCAGCAACTCTCTACCCCGCATCCCCCTCTTCACAGCAGCCAGCAACTCTCTTCCCCCATCCCCCTCCCCACAGCAGCCAGCAACTCTCTTCCCCCATCCCCCTCCCCACAGCAGCCAGCAACTCTCTCCCCCCATCCCCCTCCCCACAGCAGCCGGCAACTCTCTCCCCCATTCCATCCCCCCCAACACAGGCGGCAACTCTCTCCATAATTCCCCCCACAGCAGCCAGCGACTCTCTCCCCCAACCCCCCCAGCCAGCAACTCTCTCCCCCATCCCTCCCAGCCAGCAACTCTCTCCCCCATCCCCCCCCAGCCAGCAACTCTCTCCCTCATCCCCCCCAGCAACTCTCTCCTCCACCCCCCCAGCAACTCTCTCCCCCATACCCCCCAGCAACTCTCTCCCCCCCCCCCCCCCAGCAACTCTCTCCCCCATCCCCCTCCCCCCCCAGCAGCCAGCAACAGCAACTCTTTCCCCCCTCCCCCCCCCAGCAGCCAGCAGCAGCAACTCTTTCCCCCATCCCCCCCCCCCCCAGCAGCCAGCAACAGCAACTCTTTCCCCCATCCCCCCCCCCCCAGCAGCCAGCAACAGCAACTCTTTCCCCATCCCCCTCCCCCCAGCAGCCAGCAACAGCAACTCTTTCCCCTGCCCTATCCCCCCCCCCCCCCCCCCAGAAGCCAGCAACAGCAACTCTCTCCCCTGCCCTATCCCCCCCTCCCCCACCAACCAGCACCAGCTTACATCATGGCCCCCCACTCTCCAGGTATGGGTGGCAGCAGCAGCCAGCAAGTCCCCCGGGCCGGCCCCATCACCCACCTCTGTCCACTGCAGGCAGCAGCACCAGGCAATGCCTGTAGGCTGCAGCTGCCTTGCCAGCTTGCGTGGGACGGTGGGGTCGGGTCGGTGTGCTCCGCTGTCCCTCTCCTCCTCGATGCAGCCGGTCCGCTCCCTCCTGCTCCTGGTCGCACCATGAGGTCTGACTGTCGGAGAGACTGAGACTCTCTGACTCTTCCTGCTGTCTCCTCCTTCTCCCTCCCTGGCTGGCCGGAACTATACAGTAAGTGTCAGCCCAGCAGCCAGGGAGGATAAATGCGCCGCCACGTGGTCCCCCTCCTCACCAGCCACCTCATCAGAGGAGGGGGGCCAGGGGAGGGCGGCGCGCCGCTGTTTTAAAATTAATGGGGGGGGGGGCCCGGACGGGCCTGGGGGGGGGGGGCTGGACGGGGACGCCGGCATCCCTGTGGCGTAGGGAAATCGCGGGCCCCATAGCAACGCTATGGTGGCTATACTGAATGCTACGCCACTGCCCACAGCTCTGTGCTACTACGCTTGCGAGGGCCAGCTCAGTCAGCCATTGAGCACGCATAAAACAGGAAGAGGAGCTGAGCGGCCCCGATGTGAAGGGGGCCTGATGTGATTAGCGACAATACATTGTCGCTAATCTTCCGGGGGGCCGTGCTCAGCAACAGGGGACTAAGGAATAGCAAAGGAAAGCTCAATAGGATCCGAAGGCTTCCATCTATTTAGGGAAGTATATGATTTTGTGTACCTGAGCTTAGGCTCGGGTACACGTTAAAGTGCAACTAAGCTCAGAACTTCCTCTCTGCTTTAAAAGATTAGCCATAGCATGATAACCTTTGTGAACCAAAAATGTCTTCATTGAAATGTATAGAAATTCTGAAAACAAACGTTTTAACTTGGTTTCATTTTGCAGGGAGCACTGAAAGGGTTAAGCCTCTGTGTTTACTGTATGGAGAGATCAGCCTAGGCAGAACTCTCCTGCAGTGTGTTCACAGCTGCTGATACATTGATCTGGCTAAACAAACACAGAACACAAAGCAGTGAGTTTTACCAAAATGCCACAAGGCTCACATACAGGAAAGTGTCCTGACATCACACTGTGGGAGGGGTTTCACCACAATATCAGTCAATATCAGACCTCCCTATTGATCTATTCGAGAAAATGTTAAGATATTTCATGGGAAAGGGGGTATCAGCTACTGACTGGGATGAAGTTCAATCCTTGGTTACACTTCCTCTTTAAACTGTTACACTTTTCCTAGATGCTACGTGTTGACGGCACTTATCATGCTACTCTTATGTAAATAGCATTTCATAATTAGGAACAAATCCTCAGTCCAGGCACAGACATTCTATTCCCAATGTCTGTGCCTGGAATAAAATATAATTTATCATCTCCACTTGCAGAGTTTGGTTGGAAGTGGAAAGTACATTTCTCTTGATTTTGTCCTAATCAAGTGCCGTTAAGAGGATCTTCAATGCATGCTTTGTGATGGCTGAAGTCAATCAGAGTCCCTTTTCAGAGTCCTGTTCAATCAGCGGCATCCGGAGCGGTCCACAGCCGCGCCGTGAGCAGGCTCCTTATGGGGTTATTGAATTGATTTTCTTGGAGTCAGTGGTGTATGGCTGATGAAGCATGCATGTAACGCATATCCTATACTGTAAAACCGAGATCTGATGAAGTGGAAGGGATAATATGCTTTAAGTCTGTGGATTTGTCATTTCCTGCATTTATTTAAAGTGGGCCTGAACTCAGAACTTCCTCTCTGCTCTAAAAGATATGCAACAGCATAATAACCTTTAAAGAAAACAATTTATTTGTTACAGCTAATCCTGCAATAAATCTCCAGTGTGTCTACTTCCTGCTTTCATGGAAGCAGACGTATTGTTAACATCCTGTGCTTTCCAATAAGCCTCTCTGTCGTGGCAGAGTTGAGGAATCAAATTACAACTTGTGATTAGACACAGATGAGGGGTAATTAGACAGGCTTACTCTCTACATACATACAGGGTGCATTTCTCTTTGTTTTCCTTCTGTCCTGTGCAAAAGTTCAGGTCCACTTTAACCACTTGAGGGCTGCGATGTTAACCCCCCTTAGGGCAGGACATTTATTACTAAAATGGCCACTGCAGCTTTAAGGCCAAGCTGCAGGGCCGTACAACTCAGCACACAAGTGCTCCCCCCCCCTCCTTTTCTCCCCACCAACAGAGCTCTCTGTTGGTGGGGTCTGATCGCCCCCCAGATGTTTGTTTTTTGTTTTGTAAATATTTATTTTATTATTTTTTTAATAAAATGTGCTATTTTTTTTATTTGTATTATATTTGTATTATATCCCTCCCTCCCTCCCCTGGCCAGCCAATCACTGCGATCGGATGTGATAGGCTTCAGCCTATCACAGCGGATCGCTTCTGAGTCTTCCGGGGGGACAGCCGTGTCACACGGCTGTCCCTAGTACAGCGCTGCTGCCGATCGCAGCGCTGTACAAAGTAATTAGACGGCGGTTTCGCTGTCTAACAATCTCCCGAAAGCCGATTGCCGCTCGGAGACTGAAGGCGGGGCGGAGCTCTGCCCCCCAAGCAGGAGATGCGTGCGCATCCTGCGCGCAATCTCCTGCTAGCCCCATAGACGGCAGTTCACGCCAATGGGCGTGGAGCGGTACTGGGGCTGCCGCACTGCTCATGCCAATTGGCGTGGAGCAGTCGTAAAGTCAGACAAAAAAAGTTAACCCTTTGCACACTCAAATGCAAATGTTAAAACAAATGCATTCAAAGAAATCAGTCATCCAGGCACCACTGTTATACCTACAGCTAAGTTAAAGGCCAGGGTCTTAGTTACAAAAGAATGCATTCCCTTGTGTAGTCACCTACACTGCGCAGAAGTACCTAGGTATTCGTGAGTGTCCTAACTCTGGCCCTGTAACATGCATAGCGCAGACATGCAAACATCTGTATGTGCTCCTAATCTTTTAGATAGGTTTGATGCAATGAATGTTTGCACATCTGCACTATGCATGTTACAGGGCCAGAGTTAGGACACTCACGAATACCTAGGTACTTCTGCGCAGCGTAGGTGACTACACAAGGGAATGCATTCTTCTGTAACTAAGATCTCGGCTTTTAACTTGGCTGTAGGGATAGCAGTAGTGCTTGGATGATTGATTCCTGTGAATGCATTTGTTTGAACATTTCCATGTGAGTGTGCAAAGGTTTTTACTGGTTTTTTTTTTTTTTTTTCTGGCCACACCCCCTTTAGCACCTCCTTAATAATTTATTTAAATGTACTAACTTGAGGTGATGTGCCTGGATGTATGTGTTTTTTCACTTTAAAGCAGTTAATGTATTTGGGAGAAGCCAAAAAACAAAACAAATCCCTGTAGGTGCACCACAGACACCACAAGATCTAGATAATAATCAGGGATATACTGAAGACACAGGAAACCAAACATTTGCAAGAATACTTTTTCTTTTTAATTTTCAAAAAAGTGCAGAATTTTGTATACAAAAACTTTAATCACGTAAAAAACTGCATATAACTGGTTGACAAAGGCAACAACATCGATTTGTTTCGGGTTGATGACCCTTCTTCAGGCCTTTATATATACAATGAGCATCTGCACAATTAAATTACACAGTAGAATTTCATCTGGACAAGTACAAAGCCAGGATAGACCACCACAAGAGGATTCAAACGAAGAGCCGCATGGGAGCAGGACATCCAAACAAGGTGATCACCCTGTTTGGATGTCCTGCTTCCATGCGGCTCTTCGTTTGTATATATAAAGGCTTGAAGAAGGGTCATCAACTCGAAACAAATCGATGTTGTTGCCTTTGTCAACCAGTTATATGCACTTTTTTACGTGATTAAAGTTTTTGTATACAAAATTCTGCACTTTTTTGAAAATTAAAAAGAAAAAGTATTCTTGCACATTTTTGGCTTCCTGTGTCTTCAGTATATCCCTGATTATTATCTAGATCTTTTTTCACTTTAAAGTCAGACTGCTGTAGCCGGGATTGTGCACTTGTAGCATAAAGAAAAGGGTGCCGAGTTCTGTCAGCAATGCTCTTTTTTACTTGCACTGACAGCGGTTTCTTGGCGGATTACCTCTCAGGAGTCAGAATCTGAGCTCAGGATCTGATGACAGGAATTACACAGGAAACTAATCCTTCAAGCATCACACACAGAACACAAGCTCTTTTTGATGCTGCATTTATTCAGTAAGGCAACATAGTGATGCAGCTTGGATGTGATGGATATGTCTCCTGCCAGAAACATAATACGGATAACATTCCTATATTCTAATAATATTGGGTACTTAAAGTGGACCTGAACTCTTGCACAGGGCAGAAGGAAAACATAAAGAAATGCACCCTATATGTATTTAGATAGGCACAGACTAACCAGCAAGCTCATGGTGACCCAAAACTCATTGGAGTGTGTAAGGGACTACAATGGTCCTAAAAGCCCCCTTACTAAGATGTTAAGAAAAACAAAAGTTTGCTTTCCTAAAACAGAAAGAATTTGCGATAATTCAGGTTGGAGTGAGCTTGAGATGTCTCCCAGATTGCATATATTCAGCAGTGTTGCTCTGGGAGACATCTCAAGCTCACTCCAACCTGAATTATCGCAAATTCTTTCTGTTTTAGGAAAGCAAACTTTTGTTTTTCTTAACATCTTAGTAAAGGGGCTTTTAGGACCATTGTAGTCCCTTACACACTCCAATGAGTTCTGGGTCACCATGAGCTTGCTGGTTAGTCTGTGCCTCTCGGATTCACAAGCCCTACTCCATAGAGCCAAATTAATCCATGCCATGCACTGATGAGGATCAAACAATCCGAAACAGTCTGTATGCATGTTGGATTATTATGGCTCTGTACAAATTAACAAGCTGACACATCATTGCATTCCAGCGGTTCTGGAGGTGTGTTTAGCTTCTAAGGGTACAATGGTTAATTTGCATATATTCAGCAGTGTTGCTCTGGGAGACATCTCAAGCTCACTCCAACCTGAATTATCGCAAATTCTTTCTGTTTTAGGAAAGCAAACTTTTGTATTTAGATAGAAGAACCTGTCTAATTCCCCCTCATCTGTGAGTAATCCAGTTGTAATTTGATCTCTCAGCCGTGTCAGCTGACTGCCTCGGCAGAGCAGCTAATTTGTAAACACAGGCTATTAACCCTACGTCTGCCTCTATGGAAGCAGGAAGAAAACACACTGCAGAATTATTACAAGATTTATATCGGCTGTAACAAAGAAATGTTTTCTTTAAAGGTTATTATGCTGTTGCCTATCTTTTAGAGCAGAGAGGAAGTTCTGAGTTCAGGACTGCTTTAAAGGCTTCCCAAATCACAGGCATAACAATAGCCCCTGCGACCCTCACAATTGCAAGGGGACCCTCTTCCTCCCATGTCCCATCCGCCCGCATAGCACAGGGAGCATTATGTTTACCTCCTTTCAGGTAAATATAAGCAAATAACATTACACTCGCTATCTGTTCCAGTGCTGCGAGTCTCCTTAGTGTTTACTGGCTGCCTGGTCCTATGGGGAGGAGCTATGGACCTAGGGTGCCCCATGCAATCTTTTTTTGCAGGTGGGCCCCATGCATGGTAGTTACGCCCCTGTCCTGAATCCTTCTCCAGCCCATCGATCCATAGCTGGAACCCTCTGAACATATTCAACCAGGGCCATTTTTAGGCATAAGCAACCAGACAGATGCCTGGGGCGACAACTGTCGGAGGGCACACCACAGAGATAGTCTTAGCAAACTGTACATTATGAAATTCTTATAACCAACTGCTAGTTCCATTAAGACATGGATGGAAGGGAATTTTCACACTCAAAACGGATCCGAGATGAAAAACTAGCTTTAACAAACAACTTGTCTGTATATCTTATCTAAAGTTTTTGCAAACAGCTTCAACAGTTTATGATTAGTTATTCCTGTGATACAATGAGAGCGGCCATGTTCTGTTTGTCACATTACACACAGGCAAGCTGTTCTGCATCTCCAGCCTTCAGCCTGTGAAAACTTCACTCCCCTCTCCTCCTCCCTCCTCCCCTCTGCCTCTGAAATCTCTGGCTAGTAACCTCCTCCTCCTCCTGCCCAGACTGAGCTCGCATAAGCCCTTGCTACATGAGTCTGAGAGTGCCAAGGCTCTCTGGATAATCTGTGGGCGAGGCTTGTTTAGTTTATAGGGAATTAAAGTACTGTATTACAAAAAAAAAGTATTTGGCTTGAGGAATGCCCTATAAACTATATGAAAGGAACACAATTATGCAATGATTAAAAGTTTATCTCGGATCCACTTTAAATGGGCACTGCTGTGTTGATTGTTGCTGGACAATGTTGTAATCTGTAAAGACCCAGGCTGTACATAAAGTGTCAAGTGACAGATAGCCTATTGGGCCAATCAACGTGCAGGGATCACATCCTTTTAAGTCACCGGACCCACCAGGGCTCAGGGTGGGTTCAGTGGATTGGCCATTAATCAGAGAGAACACAAGTAAGTTAGCAGCGCTCGCTATGGTGCACTTCCGCAGTGTGTGCTGAACTCGCACTCCTTACTTACGTACTCCACACTGCCTCTAACGCGCGTATTGTGCAGAGACTAAAAATTAAGGCACACTGTTGTAATAGCGCGAGTAACAAGAGGTTACTCTCGCTATTTAGGTTAGCGAATCAGCCCCATAGTCTGCATCAACAGAAGAGCAGCAACACCACAAATTACAGCTGAATTCTATGCAGGTGCATCACAAAGCATATCCCAATGCATAACAAGAGAGACTTTGCAAAGAATTGGCTTTAGCAGCAGGAGACCATCAAGAGTGCCTTTAGTATCACAGAAAAATAGGAAAAGACACCTGTTGTTGGCGCAGGAACGATGACAATCCACCTTGGCTCAGTGCTCAATCGGTCTCAAAATTCTTTTTAAAAGTTACACCAACCAGGGTTTCACCTGCTTCCATGGCCAGCTCAGTCCCCTGACTGGGATGGAATCAAAAGATCACTTCAAAGCTTGGAAATGGCACCATCCAATTTGACCCCACTTAGAGCTGCCATTTTGTCAGCATGGGCCAACATTCCTCAGCAACGGTATCAGCATCTTGTTGAGTCCATGCCAAGAAGAAAATCGGCTGTGATCAGAGCTAAAGGTGGACCAACTCCTTATTAGAGGGTGTCTCTAATTGTTTGGCCAGTGTATATTTTTAAAAGCTTCAGAATTGCTTGTTTTTAGTTTTCTTTAACAGGTTAGCTTTAACTTCCCAGGTTAATGAGAAATAACTGAGGTTCTTCTTACATATTATTCAATTACTGTCCCTCCTCTGCAGCCTTTCCAACCCTTTCACACTGTCCAAAATTTGAGGAACAGGGGAAAAAATGGCTTGGATTCCTTGGACTCCTTTTCTAATGAATTAGCCAGTGAGAGAGGAATTCATTATCATAATAGTGATCGTGTAACAAGATGGCTTCTTCTCTGATAAATCCCGGAGATTAAAGACGTGTCTTGTTGCCACAGTGCCAGGCAATGGAACCATCTGTCACGGACGGGCAGCCTTCAGACTGGCCAAGTCTAATGCCTTCGCCCCTTCGGAATGTCATGCTCAATCTTATACTGCATGGAACTCCACTCAGTATCACTCTGTCATCCACAGTCAGCGATTAGTTTTAATACAGATCGCTGCAGTTAGCCGTGCTCTCTGCATGTTTTATGAAACGGGCCTCTTTGCTTTTGGTTTGAGATGAAAATTATCCTCTTCATTGTTATCATTGCGGGCAGATTTATGACAACAGGAAAAAAACATATAATGCCAGCTCAGATTAGAGACTAGTTAGAGAGATAAATTGTCGGTGCTGCGCCCCCCACTTAATGAAATAATTACAGCAGGGGTTTGGTAGTGCGATCTGTCATCGGCTGTCTGCAGCAGTAAACGTTGGCAATCTTCACCATGTGTTTGTACAAGTTCTGCCTGCACTTCAGGGCCGTGCCCATAAATACGTCCCTCGGCAAACAGCCGCTCTTCCTGATTGATCTTCCTCTCCATGCTGTATGTCATCGGGAGAGGCTCCTAATGATGAGACGTCGTATGTAATTCAGGCTGATTCAATGCCGCGATGACTACTTATCACAATGGCGAGATTCGGCTATCAGCAACAACTAATTGAAACTGCTAACCGTACAAATGAATAGTCCGCGCTGAAGGAAAACAAACTTTCCATTGGTGATTTAGGAAGGGGGGCTCGGAATCGTTCTGACTGTACAAAATGATTCAGAACTGATCTGCTGAAGTGAGGATTGCATGTGGCTATTGTGTATTTGCAAAATTATAGCGCACCTGAACTCAGAACGTACTCTCTGCTTTAAAAGATAAGCAACAGCATAATAACTTTGAAAGAAAACCATTTCTTTGTTACAGCTTATATGACTTCTGCAATAAATCTGCAATGTGTCTACTTCCTGCTTTCATGGAAGCAGACATAGGGTTAACATCCTGTGTTTACAAATGATCTGCTCTGCCAAGACAGCAGAGATTCCTGAGCCGACACAGCTGAGAGATCAAATTACAGTGGTGATTAGTCACAGATGAGGGGAAATTAGACAGGCTAAGCTCTCTAAATACATACAGAGTGCATCTCTCTATGTTTTCCTTCTGTTCTGTGCGAGAGTTCAGGTCCACTTTAAAGGAGATTCCCAGAGAATACAAACACTAACATTATTTCAACACCAAGGAAAGGAAAATAATTGCATATACAGTATACCTATTCCAGCCATTTAAGCATACAAACTTGGAGGGAAACGTAAAATAATTAAAAACAGATGAACTTAAAGAGACACTGAAGCGAAAAAAAATATATGATATAATGAATTGGTTGTGTACTATGAATAATTACTAGAAGATTAGCAGCAAAGAAAATATTCTCATACTTTTATTTTCAGGTATATAGTGTTTTTTCTAACATTGCATCATTCTATAATATGTGCAGATTACACAACACTCACCATTCAAAATGACTCTTTCAGAGCAGTCTGTGAAGTAATGAACTCTCCTCTAGCAGAGGAAAAGTAAACAGTTCAATTACAGTTGAGATAATAAAAGTCAGATAACAGCCCTCTCCACTACTAAAGATAGCCATACACTGGTCGATTTGCCATTAGATCGACCAGCTGACAGATCCCTATCTGATCGAATGTGATCAGAGAGGGATCGTATGGCTGCCTTTACTGCAAACAGATTGTGAATCGATTTCAGCCTGAAACCGATCACAATCTGTTGAGCTACTCCTGCCGCCTGTGCCCCCCCCCGTATACATTACCTGAAGCTGGCTCCTGGGCATCTTCTCCACGCTGCACCGCACCGCTCTGTTCTTGCTCCATCCCGGCGCTTCCTGTGTCACTCCTTGACCAGGAAGTTCAAATAGAGCGCCCTCTATTTGAACTTCCTGGTCACTGCAGTGACACAGGAAGCGCCGGGATGGAGCCGGAACAGAGCGGTGCAGCGCAGAGAAGACGCCCGGGAGCCAGCGTCAGGTAATGTATACCTGATCGGATCGGCCGCCGCTAGCGACGCGCACCCTACCCGCGGGCGATCGAGGGTAATTTCCCGCACGGCGCGATCGACGGACTGATCCGATTTCGGGAGGAAATCGGATCGGCGGGTGCATTTAGCGCGAACGATTGGCAGCAGATTCGATCCCAGGATCGAATCTGCTGTCGAAACTGCCGCGAATCGGGCCAGTGTATGGGCCAGTGATTAAAACAACTTTTCAGCCCTCTACAATTGGAAAAGTACCAAAAAGTAGGGGAAAAAGTACTGTCAAAGGCATTCTGAGTATTTTATTGCTTGCTGGTGGCACAAAAGGCATTTTATTGAAAACGTGCAAAAATATCACTCCAAAATGTTGTGCACTGGCCTGAAGAATTGGGTTTGGCCTACGAAATGCGTTTAATTTTTTGTGTGTCTCAAGAAACTACATGCTTGTTTAACTGACACTCTCTTTCTTGAGGTAAGTTCATCTTACCTTTTAAACTGTTTTTAATCGTTTTACATTTTGGGGTCGCCTCACAGTTTTAGTTTTGCATTCTCCCTTGAGGGGACAGCTCTTTCAGTTTTTTATTATTTTAGTTGCACAAATGTTTTTTTGGAAAGCAACCAGAACCAACCCCAAGGAGATCATTCCAGGTGGATGGGGCTGAGATTTCAAATGAACAATGAAGTAGGGGAAGGGGGGGCAGCATTTCCTATGTTTACAACATTCATTTATAAATTATTTAGTCAGTGTTTGCACATCGGAAAATCTTTCATGTCTCTGATTTACATTCTGAAATGTATCACTGGTAGTGACATGCTTAGATCTGCCAGGTGATCTGTATGGAATGTTTGTTACTGAGAGTTCTATGCACAGAGGGAGATATTCCTTGATTGGCAGTTGGAAATAGTCGTTATTTCTCCAAAATGCAACGAGGTTCACAGACAGCAAACTGTCAGGACCATGGTCATGACATCACACTGTGGGAGGGGTTTCACCACAATATTAGCCATACAGACATCCCTGATGATCTATTTGAGAAAGGGTAAAGATTTCTCATGGGAAAGGAGGTATTGTCTACTGGTTGGAATGAAAATCAATCCTTGGTTAAAGTTCCTCTTTAAGGGAAAGCTTTTTGCTGTTTCCTCTGTAAATTCTATAGCTATTCACACGATATACTCTCACCTGCACATGACACGAAACACACAGAGATAAAACACTACACAGCACAGACATTAAACTCACCGATTATTAACTCCGTGTTTCACATCACTTTAACTTATTCAGAAGGTCCAGATCCTTCTACCACAAAAAAACCCTTTCTCCTATTTTTTGAGCGCTTATGGCATCGTGTACAAAATGCTGCCCAGAATTCCAAAAGTGACACATTTTATTTGGAAGAAAAGAATTCATGAGTGTCCCCGTTTAGCTGTATGGCTGTAAAGAAAATTGAAGATGCTCTTGCTTCAGAAAAGTAATTTTAGCCAGCTGTTGCTAAAGGGCGTGAAATTTAAGAGCTTGGCATTTTTATCCTTGCCGCCCGAAAAGTGATTCTGTTAAAATAAATAGCCCTAATTATCTCTGTGATCTTCGGGATGTCTCGTCGTCTATAGTTTTCTGTCTGCTTCCTTGCTTTTTGTAAAGAAATACCACACGAAATGGCATTTCAGGGCCTTTCTCAGCCCTCAGCAGTGTTGCAAATGTCGACTCAACACAAAAAACAACAACTTTGATTTCAGAAATAGCCACCAGATGAAATATAAATTGAGTGTACTTCTCAAAACCACCGCCTCTAGGTTGCCTTTAATGTGATATTTGTATGTTTTCACACATAATGAAGTTGATTTAGATTTTACTTACAAGACAGATGTCTTTAGATTGCCTGTGTTTATGTCAGTATGTATACACTATACAGCCATATATTGGGATGCCTGCCTTTACACACACATAAACTTAAATGCCATCCCATTCTTAATCCATGGACTTCAATATTCAGTTTTCCCACCCTTTACAGCTATAACATCTTGAAGTTTTCAGGAAAGGCTTTTCACGAGGATTAGGAGTGTGTTTATGTAAATTCTTGACCATTCTTCCAGAAGAGCACTTGTGAGGCCAGGCACTAATGTTGTATGAGAAGGCCTGGCTCACAATCTTCACTCCAATTCATCTCTTCTGGGTTGAGGTCTGGATTCTAAACAGGTTTGTCCAGCTACGCAACACCAAACTCATTTCTTGTATTAATGGACCTTGCTTTGTGCACTGGTGCGCTATCATGCTGGAACAGGAAGGGGGCCATCCCCAATCTGTTCCTACAATGTTGGGGTTGTGAAATTGCCCAAAAAGCTATCCTGATGCATTCTGTTAATTTCACTGGAAATAAGGGGTCAAGGCAAACCCCTGACAGACAACCCCACACCATAATCCTCCTCTACCTAACTTTACATTTGACACAGTGCAGTCAGGCAAGTACCGTTCTCCTGGCAACTGGCAAACCCAGACTCATCTGTGAGATTGTCAGACAGAGAAGCGGGATTTGTAATTCCTGACAACACATCTCCACTGCTCTAAAATCGAGGGACATTGTGCTTTATGTGCATTCAACGCTTTGCTTTGCACTTGGTGATGTAAAGCTTGAATGCAGCTTCTTGGCCATGGAAACTGTTTCCACAAAGCTCTCTACTCTATGTTCTTGAGCTAATCTGAAAGCTGTATGAAGTTTGGAAGTCTGTAGCTATTGACCCTGCAGAAAATTGACAAACTCGTCATGTGTGCTACAGTCTGAGCTGACCCCACTTTGTGATGACATGGGGCCTACCACTCCTTTGCTGAATTACTGTTGTTCCAAATTGCTTACACTCTGTTATCACACCTCTAACAGTTGATCGAGGAATATTGTAGTAAGATATTCTCATGGACTTGTTGCACACGTGACATCCTATTAAAGGAATACTATCGATACCCAAGTGTTCTAAAATGACAATGTGCAAATAATGTCTAAGTAGCTGTGTAAACATTTTCCTACTTTTCATGTTAAATATCAGAGGCAAAAGCTGTAATTTATTGAGAGTAGGATTTAGCTATATTGGGACAAATCAATTGCAGAAGGGGTGTCTGCTTCAATGCACAGCCAGTGTTGCATATCAGACTACAGAAAGCAAATATCAAACATATCAAACTCTGAAATCAAAAACAGTATGAAAAGCTGTGACAATTAGTTACATTTCCTCTGCTCTCTTCAGACACTTCGGTCAGAAACACAGGACACAGAAGCTGCAGCTGTTCTCTCTGTCACACACAGAGCTACACATAGAGTTAACTGATCAAGTGTGAGGGGAATTTCCCCTCTCCTCATGGCTCAGTCAGCCTCAGGTTTGGCATCAGTAAAGATTGAAAGTATTTTGCTAACAGTAAACAAAGAAGTTGCTACTAAAACATATACACCAGTACTTAGCAGCACTTCCCAAACAATTCCTGTGTCAATTGAAAAAAATATGTGAATCCATAGTATTCCTTTAAGGTACCTCTTTGGAATTCACTGAGCTCCTGAGAGCGACCCATTCTTTATCAATGTATGTAGAAGTAGTCTACGGGCCTAGGGGCTTGATTTTATACACCTACGGCCATGAAAGTGATTGTGTGTAGTCTTTTTTATTCCTTGTTTGTGTATAGCCCACTGTGTCCACCACTGACCCATAGAAAATGTAGCTTCTTGGTGAGGCAAGTACTTCTATCATTCTGTATACCCAAACGAATTATATATAATGGTGGTGACACTTTTTCTGCAGCAGTTTATAGAGTACATTGAGGCCGTCACATCAGAAACTGTCCCTTTACACAGTTCACACTCGATTTTCCTCAACAAAATAAAATATGTTCTTCTTGCAGCCTCCACTTCTTTCGTCATAAAGAAATATATAGAAAGCAAGATAAAAGCAGACTGGGCCATTGGAAACTGTACTAGTTATTAGATTGCTACAGGTCATTAGGGACGAGCTTGCTGAGAAAGGGAAGGTAATAGCATGCTGTCACCGCTACAGAATGCCTTTCAGCTCTTCTCAGTAGGGGTTCCACCCTTCTACCTAGAGGTCTGTTGCTCTGTTTCACCTAAAGAGGCCCATGGGGGGAAGAAAAAATTAAGGTAAGCTGACAAAGGCCTCTAAATGCTGTCCAGGGAAAGTTCCTCAATGTCTTGTGACAAACACAGACTTGGATTACAACTTGATTCAGAAATCAAATTACAGCCCAAGCTAAGAATTGTACTTTGCAATGATGTGTCCAGATATAAGGACATTAAAGGGAACCTGTGACGAGAGGGATACGGACGCTGACATCTTTATTTCCTTTTATAAAATACCTGTTGTCTGGAAATCCTGCTGATCCTTCTGGCATCGGTAGTGTTTGAATCACACACCTGACAGAAGCATGTAGCTAACCCAGTCAGACTGCAGTCAGAGCACCTGATCTGCATGCTTCTTCAGAGTCTATGGCTAAAAAGTTTAGGCCCAGAACCCACTGAGGATTTCTGCTGTGCTTGCAATCGCAAATACTTTGTGCGCGATCCCTGGGGCGATTTGGCTGGCTTTTGGAAGCGATGTGTATTAAACTGTACTGCTCTTCGATTCGCGTGTTTTTTTTTTTTAAACTGTTTAAAGTTTAATATACTTACCGGCAGGCAGTAGCATCACTAGGGGGGTGCGGTGGGTGAGGACCGCGCCAGGTGTCACTAGCAGAGGGGGGTGACAGCAAGCTCCAGGCTAAGGGAGAGTGGAGTAAGCTATGTAAATATAGACCAGGCTAGTGCCTGCTGTACTTCTCCCTCCCGCTCTTCTCCCTTCTGGCTGCTCCTTGTTGAGCTGATAACAAAGTTCAGAGGCCACCAGGACCACATGGTGATCATGTTAACACCCCCCTATAACAAGCAACGTTACTGCATAGTGAGGTTGGAGGTTCATGGCGTAAGAGGGGGTGACACCATGAGTTTTCGCACCGGGTTACACCAACCCTAGTGACGCCTCTGCCGGCAGGCATGGACTTCTCCTGAGTAGTGATCTACTCAAATTCGGAATTCTAATGAAGATTAATTACTCCACCTGTGACTACAGGATAGGGGGGTTAACTTACCCAGAAGTCCGTGGATCCAATGCGTGTCATTGCTGTCATATACAATCCAATCTGGACTCGACCCTTCTGAACCAATTTTGAACTTTTTATTTGCAATCAATAGCGGTTATACAGCAACAAGAAAGCACAACGTTTCGGGCCGTCTGCCCTTTCTCAAGTGCTTACAGATTTGGACAATGCTACACATTCAAATAGATTATGCAAAATAGGCACACCCACAGCAACGAGTTGGGGGGCGGGTACAATATGCTTACATCATATTAACCCCCTCTATACAAAGGACAAACTGACAATCATAAGAAGCACTTCAAACTAAACTCCATGTTGAGGCCGTTAGGGGACAGCGTGCCCAACCTGTCCATCCACCATGCTTCCCATCTAAGTAGGGCATTGTGAAAATCACAACCTTCATGGTGTTGTACCACCTCCAATACCTGCCACCGTAATTGACTCACAGCATGACCGCACTCTATGAAATGCCTTGCTAGGGCATATTCTCTCTTTTTGCCATCCCTCTCCTCTCTCTTTTTCATAGAGTTGGGATTGTTACTTTTGTGCTTGTTGAGTCTAGTTTTAATGTTCCTTGAGGTTTGGCCCACATAGGCCAGACCGCAAGGGCACCTGATCCAATAAACGATGCCTCTAGAATCACACGTCACAAAATCTCCATACGCGTCTTATGGGCCGCAGTCCACCACTCACAACCGCACTTTGCACCTCCTTCCGCCGGAAGGAGGACGTGCGGTAGTGAGTGGTGGACTGCGTCCCATAGGACGTGTATGACAGCAATGGCACACATAGAATGCACGGACTTCTAGGTAAGTTAACCCCCCCATCCCGCGGTCACAGGTGGAGTAATTAATCTTCATTAGAATTCAAAATTCGAGTAGATCACTACTCTGAAGCCCATCCCTGCTTACCGGGTCTCCTGATTTCCGGCACATAGCCCCGCCCCCTAACACAATAGGTCATAGGCCGTGCTCTATATCCACTTAGAGAAAGGCAGATGACCTCTTGTGCTAGGGGGCGGGGCTATGTGCCAGAAGTCGGAATTCAGGAGACCTGGTAAGTATTTTAAAGAGGAACTGTAGTGAAAATAACATAATAAAATTGCTTATTATTTACAAAACCTTACATATTTTTTATAGATTATTTAATCAGTGTAAAATCTTTCCTCTCCCTGATTTACATTCTGAAATGTATCACTGGTGGTGACATCCTTAGTTCTGCCAGGTGATCTGTACGGAATGTTCGGTACTGAGAGTTCGATGCACAGAGGGAGATGTGGCTTGCTTGGCAGTTTCAAAAAGCTGTTATTTCCCACACTGCAATGAGGTTCGTAGACCGCAAACTGTCAGGACCATGGTCATGACATCACACTGTGGGAGGGGTTTCACCAGAATATCAGCCATACAGACCCCCCTGATGATATATTCGAGAAAAGGTAAAGATTTCTCATGGGAAAGGGGGTATAAACTACTGATTGGATCCTCAGTTAGAGTTCCTCTTTAACTTTAATCGCCTGCACAAGTCGCTGCAAAATGAAAACTTTGAAAAGTGATTCAAAAGCAATTTTACAGTCCTCCTATCTGTTGTATCAGAGTGCAATTGCTCCAAATGTGCTGCAGGATTTGGCCTAATTGCAATCGATTGACTTTCATTGGCAAAACCTTTTGGAATCGCTGGAGATTGTCAGTGATCCAAAATATCTGCCAAAAATGCTCAAATGGGTCCCAGGCCTTAGGGGCAGTGGATCAGCAAGACAGCTAGACCTTTGTTTTGTTTTGCTGAGTTCTGTTACTGTCACCTGAGTGGTTACAAGTCTAGGTATTTGGATTGTTTTTTGTCTCAAATTTGCTGTGTTTAAGAGAAACTGTAACCATGAATTAAATGTCATCCAAATCAGTAGCTAATACCCCCTTTCCCACGAGAAATATTTTCCTTTTCACAAACGGATCATCAGGGGGCTCTGTATGGCTGATAATGTGGTGAAACCCTCCCACAGTGTGATGTCCTGACAGTTTCCTGTCTGTGAACCTCATTGCATTGTGGGAAATAACAGCTGTTTACAGCTGGGTCCAATTTCCCAAAAAGCAAGCAGCATCTCCTTCCACTGACATCACCTGGTAGCAGTAAAAATGTCACCATGTGGTAAATGTCAGAATGTAAATCAGGGAGAGTAAAGATTTTACAATGGGAAAATACAGATCACCTCCATTTATACATAATTATTGTAAAAATGAAGCACTTTTTAGTACATTATCTTCACTGGAGTTCCTCTTTAACCTTACGTGGTAGGAAACTATACACTGTAATCCGTTTAAAGCGGACCCAAACCAAACATTTTTTTAAATTAAAAATATTTAGTTGCACCACTCTGACACATACAAAGATAAATAAACACTCCTTCAAGCCTATGAGCATTTCAGTGCATGCTTTTCACACTTCTCTTTTCATAACTAGGGTTATACTGGGGGCAGCCATTAGCAATTCCTCCTTTGCCGGACACCTTCTACTCCACCAGTCTGCCGGATTCTGTCCCGGCAATTTGAAAGGAAGGGAGGGGTTCCTCCAATAAATGTAAAATATTTTATATTTGTCATTATGCAGCTGAAAAAAGGCTGCTATTTATTATTATCATTTAGAAAATAGATTTTATTTCTGAAATCTTGCATTTTATATTTGGGTCCACTTTAACAGCTTATTTTTTTCTCCTGTTTCAGGTCAGATATCTGTGGAAGGGTTTATGCGGTATCTTAATGGAGAGGAAAATGGAGTTGTTCCACCTGAGAAACTGGATTTAAATGAAGATATGTCTCAGCCCCTTTCTCATTATTTTATCAATTCCTCACATAATACCTACCTCACAGGTGAGAAGAGAAGCTTTCTCTACAATTTGTATTTATGGGCCTTGTCCACCCTTGTAAGAAAACCTTACTGTGATTGTATCCATCCATAATACATTAATGTAAGTTTTTATGGTTCTTGCAGTTAGTGCCAATAAACCAACTACTGCCTATGCTTATTGTTGTCCAGTATAACAATGAGTCATCTATGCATCTTCCTCCAACCTCAGCCTACACCACAGGTGTCAAATGTGAGGCCCGCAGGCTGAATCCAGACCACCTCACCATTTTATGTGGCCTGCAAGAGCTTCAAATGTGCATAACTGTAAGCCATAAAAAAGGAGCAAATGTAGAACACGAACCTGTGCTGTATACATGCTCACAGCAAACTGGAAGCTACTACAAAATAGACCCCAGTGCTGACATTTACAGGCAGTGGACTACAGCCAACTTATGTAGACACATTATTTTTTTGCCTTGTTGTTGTGTCATACCTCACAACTTTCTGAGATGAGAAAGAGAGACACTTAAGCCACGCCCCTGCCACACCCCTGATCACGTCCCCCGCACACCCCTAGTCATGAATACCATAAAGATTTCATAAGAAAAACATGCTGTTTTATAACTCAAACGACACTGGTCCTTTCTATCCTGGTTCATTTTCCTTCATATTAACATTTGAAAATTAGAAATATATCAATTTAAAGGATGAGAAAAAAGTTTAGTCAATCAAACACATTTTTCAGTAGAGAAATACATATAGTTACATAGAAAGAGGGACAAAGTTCTGAAAGAGGGACAAATGAGGAGGAAAGAGGGACAGAGGGACAGGGCTCCAAAAGAGGGACAGTTGGGAGCTACGGTTGTTTGCATGCATGCATATGCCCTCGCTATATCCTGTTGTGGCTAATCGTATATGGGTATAGGACCGGTCTACAGCTACAGGGTGCAGTCCACATGCGCCACACATTTGAAGTAAATGTAAACCTCCCCCCCCCCCCCCCCAAAAAAAAAAAAAAACAGATACTAACCTATGGAGAGCAATAAATCTGCAGTGTGTCTACTTATCACTTTCATGGAAGCAGACTTAGGTTAACCTCCTGTATTTACAAATTAGCTGCTCTGCCAAGACAGAGATCAAATTACAGTTGTGTTTAGATACAGATGAGGGGGAATTAGACAGTAGAGATGGGAAGTTCGGATCTTTTCAATGATCCAGATGATCCGAATCGGATCATTGAAGAGATCCGGATCTTTGATCCGAATCTCGGATCATTTTACTACCGAAGCATTCCGAGGTGAAATGACTAGCAGGACAGGAGAAGGGGAGGTGGGTGGACACACAGAGAAGGGGAGAAGATGCACAGAGGGCAGGGAGTGGACAGAGAAGGGAGGATGGACGAGCAAAGAGCAGAAATGTTTGCACACAATACCCACATGCTGCAATCATATGCTTTACATACATTTCACCTATATGCTCATCTGTGTACTTTGCATGCAAACGTCGCACAGTGAAAGAAAGCATTCCCCAAAGCATTCCCAGAAGTAAAGTGCAGCTGTTTAGGAGGATCATATTGCGCTGCAATCACAGTGCCTGCAAAGTTACTGAGCTGTGCTGAGCTGAGCCAAAAGCTTCCAATGTGATCACTGTGCACAACTACGGAACAGACAGCCTATAATGAGCAGCACATTATAGCCAGTATGTGTGCTCTACACATATCTGGCAGTGGCACCCATGTCCCCTCTCTCTCATCTACCTGTCTCCCTGCAAGGCTGGCTCCCCTCCAACAGAGCGATCCGTCTCGGCTCTGCTTCCAGGACCCCGCTGCCCGCTGAGAGGGGGCGTGTCGCTCCTGGCCCCGCCCCTTTTGTGATCCGAATCACTCATTTTGATGATTCGGATGATTCGACTCACAAAATAGATTCGGATCAATGATCCGAATCGTTCATGATCCGGACAACACTATTAGACAGGAGAAAACTCTCTATACATATAGAGGGTGCAGTTCTCTACATTTTCCTTCAGTACTGTGCAAGAGTTCTGGTCCACTTTAAATATACCTGAATTTAGGCTTTAAAAAAAAAAAAACATCAACGATAATTTCATTCTGTTTGAAAATGTGGAATGGTTACTTTAACTTCTAAAATGGTTGAGAATCTTGCTTCCACCGTGTTCAAATTGCCTGTAATTTATTTATTTTCTCATACCAGAATTTTGGAACAGAGCAGAACATGAAACATGCTTTGGCTGCCAAGATTCCTCCTCCACAGACAGAACTATTGTCTTATTTCTCATTTCACAGAGCCATAGCAGTAGGCAGTTTGTCCATTGAGTCACAGGCCAGTGAGCAGAGCTGTGACAGGCAACCTCCATTACGCTCACTGATTTGCCTCTGCAGAATAACTATTGTCCCGATTGCTCAGCAGAACCTGCTTCCTTTTATTCTGCAGCGAAGTTCCCAAACCCCAATAGTCAAGACAAGACAAGACAAATATTTATATTGCGCTTTTCTCCTTTCGGACTCAAAGCGCCAGAGCTGCAGCCACTAGGGCGCGCTCTATTGGCAGTAGCAGTGTAAGGGAGACTTGCCAAAGGTCTCCTACTGAATTAGTGCTGGCTTACTGAACAGGCAGAGCCGAGATTCGAACCCTGGTCTCCTGTGTCAGAGGCAGAACCCTTAACCATTACACTATCAGCCAACTGCCCAGAGCAATAGTGCCCAGAGTAATCTGTTCTCATTCTAGCGGACACTCAGAAACTCACTTCCCAGCCCGTCTGAAGAACGAAATGTGGGACAGAACGCTCCCAAGTTATTGGTGAAACATGTTTTACATGCAGCCGGCAAATAACAGACAGCTGGGATGTAATGGCATGAATAGGTGTGAAACATGCATTTGAATATTGTCGGAAATACATTTTTTTGGTCTTCTACATAAGCAGGAAAACCTGCTTATGTATTCCATCTACCAGATGGTAATTATAGCTGGGATTTGGTGAATGCAACATGGCAAGCCGTTATTAAAAATGTGCCTAAATCCACCCAGCGCCTGTAATCTGGTTAAGGAAATAGGATGTGGGGGAGGTGTGTGTGGGGATTACTAGGTAAAAGGATTTAGTGACATACTCGATTAGAGGTCGGAGCTGTGTAGGCTGCTAGGTACAAGACAAGACACAGAACATTGAGGCTAGGTTTCCACTTGTGTGATTTTTCCATGAATTTTGAAAATTTGCATGTGTATGAAAACCAATTATTGTGAATGGGCTAGTTTCCATTTCATGCAAATTTTTGTATGAAATTGTATGAGTGAAAACTGACGGCCTGTTCTATATTTCCACATGCTGTATCCAATTTGTTGTATAGAATGTGAAGAATCGCATTCAAATGCAAATTTTCACGTCCGTATTCGCATACCTATGAGATAGCCGCTGGGAGATTTGGGAGCAGGATACAGCCGGTATATGGCTGATCCTGCTCCTGCACAAGTCCCGGCGGCGTTAATTACTATTCCTCCTCCAGGTCCACGTGGATGGTGGGGAATGATGCAATACGGCTTTCAGCTTTAGCTGGCGGCGGAATTAGTTTTTTAAAGGTAACTTAAAGAGGAACTCCAGTAAAAATAATGTAATAAAAAACTGCTTCATTTTTACAATAATTATGTATAAATGATTTAGTCAGTGTTTGCCCATTGTAAAATATTTTAAATCCCTGATTTATAGTCTGACATTTATCACATGGTGACATTTTTACTGTTGGCAGGTGATGTAGCTGCTGCTTGCTGTTTTAGCAGTTGGAAACAGCTGTAAACAGCTATTTCCCACAATGCAACACGGTTCACAGACAGGAAACTGCCAAGAGTACCTACTCAGAATTTCTTTGTGGGAGGGGTTTCACCACAATATCAGCCATACAGCACCCCCTGATGGTCTGTTTGTGAAAAGGAATAGATTTCTCATGTAAAAGGGGGTATCAGCTACTGATTGGGATATAGTTCAATTCTTGGTCGGAGTTTCTCTTTAAGTTCCGTCTTCTGATGGTGCCGAAAGTTACTCACTGAGCGCAGCTATAGCTGTAATTCCTATAGGTTTAGGTAGGGGGCATAGGTAAGGGGCAGAATAGTGATAGGTGTAGGTAGGGGGTAGGTTTGTGTTTGGCATAGATGGAGGAAATTTAGTGTGAGGATAGGTTGAGACAGGCTAATAGTAGAATATTGGCAATGTTTCTGATATTCTACTAGCGATAACTGATGATAATAAAATAGGAATACTATCAATACCCAAGTGTTCTAAAATGACAATGTACAAATAATGTCTAAATAACTGTGTAAACATTGTAAACATTGTCCTACTTTTCATGTTAATATCAGAGGCAAAAGCTGTAATTCATTGTGTGTAGATTTTAGCTACATTTGGAATGTTTCATTTGCAAAGGAATGAATCTCTGCAGTCTGACATGCTAAGAACAGTGTAATAATGAAGCAGTTATATGAAAACGAAAGCCTATCAGGTTTCACACGCACATAATTGCAGATGTTTATGTTGCACATAAGATACATTTCCTCTGCTCTCTGTGAGAGAAATCTCTGTCTGTCTCTGACTGAGCTCTCTGCACTCACAGGGTTAACAGATACACTGTGAGGGAATTCCCCCTCCCCTCATGGCTCACTCTAGCATCAGAATCTCAGAAAAATGTGAAAGGAAATAGATAACAGTAAACAAAGAGATAAGGATTCAAAAGTATAAACTTAGCAGCACTTCCTAAACATTTCCTATCTTAATTGAAAAAAATATGTTAATTGATAGGGTTCCTTTAAATCTAGGTAGATTTCCAATAGTCTAAAAAACTAAACATAACTCCTTTAAAGAAAAATGGCAGATCGAGGGCATTAGTATCTCTGACTCAGAGTGGAAAGAATTTCAAGAAACTTATCACAAAACAATTATAGCCTCTCAGGACAGAGTCATACAGATCAAATGGCTACACCATGCTTATCTCTCGTCAATTCAGCTAGCTAAAATGGAAAAGGTTCATACCAGTCTATGTTCTAAATGTAATGCTCCAAATGCCAATTTTCTTCACTATGTGTGGTTCTGTGCACAGGTGCAGACATATTGGAAATCAGTGGTTCACTTCCTTACCTCTAAACTTCACCTACCGGTAGTATTATCATATCAAGCGTGTATGTTGAGTATGCTGGGAGATCTGGTATGCGGAAAATCCCCCCCAAAAAACACTGATCCGCATAGTTCTGTTTTATGCTAGGAAAATGCTGACGTCAAAGTGGAAGTTAAATTCTGTCCCCACAGTGAGAGAGTGGATTGATATGGTCAACAAAGATCTACCATTATATAAATTAACTTACCAATCCAGAGCTCAGTTCTCTAAGTTTGAAAAGGTATGGGGGATTTGGGTTGGCTCTTCTGACGCAGTGGTTCCTCACCTGGATATCACAGTCATGGTTCAAGATCTACATCATAAGCCCTACTTATAGCATACCCTGAAAGGTACATATGATTTGCCCTGATATATGACTAATTCTTGTATTGTACACTATGCTGGTTATGTGGTTACCTTTACTAAATTATGAAACACTGATTTGTTATAGCATATAATTGAGAAAGGAAAAGGTGGTCCGCACTTTTCAGCACGACAAACTTTATTAATGGATGTATCCAATAACACCTACAGCAGACATCAAGGCTGACATGTTTCGGACGTCAGTCCTACTCATAGCCAATATGGCTATGAGTAAGCACTGACGTACGAAACATGTCAGCCTTGATGTCTGCTGTAGGTGTTATTGGATAGGTCCATTAATAAAGTTTGTCGTGCTGACAAGTGCGGAACACCTTTTCCTTTCTTGATGATTGTGGACTTGCTGCCCAGGTCCAGCACTGCAGCGAACGTGTGGAGTAGAGCGGTGTTCACCAGTTACAGCATATAATTGAATTGTACCCTCCGCTGATACTCTCTGGTGCACATGGAGATGTTTCTTCTTTTTGTTGTTGTTTTGTGGATGTTATTTGAAAACTTTCAATAAAAATTCTCTTATTTTTTTCCCAATAGTCTACTATCCACAATTTCTTGCGCCCAAATTGCAACATGCATCATTTTTAAATGTACGCCTCCTTTGTGTGTGCAAAATCTTGCACCTCTTACCTTGGTCATAATGGACTATTGCAAGAATTAAGGTGGCCACACACCATACAATTTTTTAAATATCTGTTCAATTTAGGAATTGCAATCAATTTTTCTGACTGATTGTAACATTTCAAAAATATGACCGATGTACCACACACGTATGTTCATTTTTTCCCCCAATTATGATAAAAATTATTGGAAAATCAAAGAAAATTGCTAGGGTGTGTATATTAATAAATTGACAATCTAACACACCCCATACAATCTTTAGAAAGATTGAAGAAAAATATCTGGCATTCCAGATTAATTAAAATCGAAAAAAACAAGAAATCCGATCGGATTTTTCAGTCGAATGAAAAAAAAGCTTTCGATTTTTTTGGGAGATCCGATCGTTTTTAATCGAATTGCCGTAAAATCGGATCATTTTATTGTATCGTGTGTGGCCACCCTTAGAATGATCGCAGCGCCTTTAGTAAGATTTTTTCCTAGTTTCAATAATTTTCAGCAATGTCCATGTAGCCATGACAGGTTCTGTGCTTCTCATCATCAGCAAGCATATAAGCCCCTGCTGATATCAATCAGCATACCAGCTAAAAAGCTCCACCATGGAGCTTTTTAGCTGGTATGCTGATTGATATCAGCAGGGGCTTATATGCTTGTAGACTGAGCTGGATCATACACAAAGGAAGTCCTAGGCAGATGCCTAGGGCCTGTAGAGAGTCTAGGGCCCCCTGCTGGATGCTAGCCCCAACCAAATCTAACGAAAAAAAGCCAGGTGATCATCAGCGCTGGGCCAAAACTGCTATCGTGGCTAGGGCCCCATTTCGTGGTAATCCTTTTTCTGCTTGTAGACCACATGTTTTCTAGGTGCTTACCTACTGTATAAGGTTAGGGTGTGTGCTATAATTTTTTATATAATACAAATATTCGAAATTAACAGAGCATCCTTTCCACCATACAGGGTGGACTAAAGTCTTAAAACCTTAGTTGTATGACATTACATTCTCACTGGCAGTCTGAGGATAGCGTACGATGCTACAAGTTTGTATTTAAAGGGGCACTACAGTGAAAAACTGTAAAATTTAAAATATGTGCAAACATATACAAATAAGAAGTACATTTTTTGCAGAGTAAAATGAGCCATAAATTACTTTTCTCCTATGTTGCTGTCACTTACAGTAGGTAGTAGAAATCTGACAGAAGTGACAGGTTTTGGGCTAGTCCATCTTTTTGTAGGGGATTCTCAGGGATATATTTATTTTCAAAAGCACTTGGTAAATGGCTGTTGCTCTGTCCAACTGACAAAAAACTGTGTAGGGAGCAGGGAAGCTGGCCAGCATCATTGTTTAAAACCTTTTTAGGGAATATCTTTATAAAGAATAAAAGCTTTGCTGAGAATCCCCTATGAAGAGATGGACTAGTCCAAAACCTGTCACTTCTGTCAGATTTCTACTGCCTACTGTAAGTGACAAAAACATAGGAGAAAAGTCATTTATGGCTCATTTTACTCTGGAAAAAAATGTACTTTTTATTTGTATATGTTTGCACATATTTAAAATTTTACAGTTTTTCACTGTAGTGCCCCTTTAAAGGGGTTCTTTCGCGAAAAAAGTAGGCAGTTAAAAAATGTGACAGATGACAGGTTTTGGGCCAGTCCATCTTTTTAAGGGGGATTCTCTGGGCTTTCTTTGTTTTCAACAGCATTTCCTGAACAACAGTTGCAAAATGTAACTGACATAATAGTGTGCAAGTGATTAGGGAGGCCGGCTGGTATCTTGCTATTTTGGCAGTTAAACTGCTGTTCAGGAAATGCTGTTGAAAAAAAAGAAAGCCCAGAGAATCCCCCTTAAAAAGATGGACTGGCCCAAAACCTGTCATCTGTCACATTTTCTTAACTGCCTACTTTTTTCGCGAAAGAACCCCTTTAAAGGATACATGAAGTGAGAGGGATATGGAGGCTGACATGTTTATTTCCTTTTAAACAATGCACATTGCCTGGCTGACCGGCTGATCCTCTGCCTCTAATACTTGTAGCCATAGAGTGTTTACAAGCATCCTGATCAGCTGTTTCTGACAAACATCTAACTGGGGAAGCCGCATGCATGTTGCAGGTGTGTGATTCAAACACAACTGATGCATTGAAGATCAGTGGGATTCCAGGCAACTGGTATTGTTTAACCTCCCTGGCGGTATCATTACTTCCGGATTTTAGGGTATAAAAGCGGTGTAATTTTTTCACAAGCTTAGCACAAGACCCTAAAAGCAGGAAAAAAAATAATACCGCTAAATAGATCTGTGGCAGTGCTGCACATTACTCGCCTTCCCTGGATCCAGCGCTGCAATTCTCCCTCCGTTCAACGGTGGCGCTCTACCCTTATAGTGAGATTGCCGTATGTAGTTATGAAGACAGACAGTGATCTCAACAGAGGGATCAAGAGCCTCTGAGGACTAGAAGAAGAATGGCTGCCAGTGTCTGGATCCTGGGGGAGGTAAGTTACTAATGCCCGCTGTTCTCTATATATTCCTCCTGATGGTTACCAACAGTCAGCCTTGGGTTACCGCTCTGTGCTGCGGATTTCCTGCCCGAGCCTGACTCGGGGTTACCGCTAAGGAGGATAAAAGTAAATAAACAGGGAAGCCTCCATATCCTTTTAACTTCAGGTGTCCTTTAAAATGTGCCTAAATTTAGTTCTTTGTAATCCTGAGTTATTGTTATGTGCGCTTTCCAATAGTACCTGTTTCATCGTATGAATCTACGATCCTAGAAAATGTAAAATGACAATGGCAGTAATAAATGGTAGCCACTTTGCAGTAATGAATTGTAGTCACTTTGGTGAATCAATAATCTTGTGTTTCCCTTGCTATGTTCCAGCGGGGCAGCTGGCTGGGAACTCCTCAGTAGAGATGTATCGGCAAGTGCTTCTGGCTGGCTGCCGCTGTGTTGAACTGGACTGCTGGAAGGGAAGGACAGCAGAGGAGGAGCCGGTCATTACGCACGGATTCACCATGACTACTGAAATATTATTTAAGGTACAAGACTGATGTCCAGCTGTGTTCTGAAGTTATGTTTTCTAATGACAGGGTTGAGGGGAAACAGGAAATTTGGGCGCATGAGGCAGGTGGACATTCACTGCCATAATAAATATCGTTTAATGGGCGCCCAACAGGAAAAAAGGGCGCTGGAGAAAAATAACGTTTTAAAAGCGGCGCCCGGAGACTTTTAATGTTTTATAACTGCTTCTCATGATTACACATTATTTAATGATTTATAATTTTTTAAACATTATTTTTAAATGAAAAACAGTACAATATTTTTTTAAAACATTATTTTTAAACAAAAAACCGCACAATATTTTTTAAAAATGTTATTAATGCTTATCACAGGGGGGTCTTAGGTTTAGGCATTACCAGGGGGGTCTTAGGTTTAGGCACCACCAGGTGGGTCTTAGGTTTAGGCACTACCAGGGGGGTCTTAGGTTTAGGCACCACCAGGGGGGTCTTAGGTTTAGGCACCACCAGGGGGTCTTAGGTTTAGGCACCACCAGTGGGATCTTAGGTTTAGGCACCACCAGGGGGGTCTAGGGGTTAGGGATAGGTACAGGGAGGGTTCTGTGTGAGAGTAGGGTTAGGTATAGCTTTAGTAACATTCTTATTAATGTTTTATAAAACGTTATTATAAATTTCACTTTTTAAACAGGGAAGATTAACGTTTTTACAATTGCCAATTTCATACACATTATTTCATGATTTATAACTTTATAAAACATTATTTTTAAACGAAATATAGCACAATTTTTTTTAAACGTTATTCATGCTTATCGTTTAAAACCCTGCGCCCTTTTTTCCCGGCGCCCTTTTTTAACGTACGCGGGTTGAGGCACTCCTTGGATGGGCTTAAATGTAAAAAACAAAAGAAAGGGCCCTGGATACTGGAACGATATCAGGGCAGGAAATCTGCAGGTGTTTGAAAGAAAACAAGAATAATCTACCTGTGGGAGTGAAACAGTGAAGGTGGATCAGTGAGTCTATTTCTTCTGCAGCCAGGCCCGGTTCGCCCATGATGCCAAATGAGGTGACTTCCCCAGAAGTCCTGGGGAAGCACCAGGCAGAAACAGGAAGTTAAGAGAGTGCCTGGCCAACCTATACTGGGGGCAACTGTACCTGGCTAACCTATACTAGGGGCAACTGTACCGAGCTACCAATACTGGGGGCACCTATAACTGGCTGCCTTCCTATACTGAGGGTGTTTTTTGGGGGGCTCACCGCAGCTATAACGTGCGGTGCAAATTGTCGGGTGCTGTGCGATCATTATAATTTGGGGGGGGGGAACCATCCTCACAAGTTTGCCTCATGCAGCAAAAAGTCTAGAACCAGCACTGTCTGCAGCTCCCATGGGAGCAATAGTTTTAATGCCAATTCCTAGATAGTTAGTTAGTTAGCGTTGTTTCCCTATCAAGAACCCCACCAGGAGACAGGCACAACCGCAGAACCCAGCGGTGCGTATTGGGCATTCATTGCTTCCTGACATACGTAGTATGCACCACCGGATTCAGGGGTAAAAAATTGTCAACTCAAAAATCTTATTAAAAGTTTTTATGCAAGCTTACAGAAGGCTTGCATGTGATACTTTTACAGTTGGCCATTTAAAGAAGCCTCAAGTAAGTGAAATGCTTAAAGTGAACATAAACTAATAAGATATACAATTGTATTTATCCTCCTACTCCTAAAAATGACTTTTTTTATACATATATGCCATGGTTTAATTTTGTATTTAAACATTTACAAAGTTGATTAATGTTTTGTTGACTCTGCTCAGTGGCAGCCTATTAAAGTGAACCAGAGATGAAAATAAATAAAGATTTTATACAATTACCCGGGGCTTCCTCCAGCCACATAAGCTTGTCTTATGTCGGACTTGTGTCTACAGTCGGACCTCTGCATGCAGACTGGACGCGACTGAACGGCAGACCGCAGGAGGATGGCGTGGGACTCAGGCGAGCTTATGGGGCTGAAAGAAGCCCCAGGTAAGTATCAAATCTTTAGTTATTTTCTTCTTTGGTACACTTCAAGGGTCCCTAAATTAAACTATATGAACTATTTTTTCTATCGCTTGCCTGTCCTCGGAAGTTGTATTCTGCCAGGTAAACCTTTATGGCTGTAATTTGCTTGTAAGTGATGTTTACTGTATTCCCGACAAGGTACTGACAAGACAGAAGCTGTCACTTCCATGCCTGGATATTAACTCTTTCAGGCAGCAAAATAAAACAAGTAAAACAGCATAGTTATTAATATGTTTTGCCCTCTATATACACCTGTTTATCTCATCCTGTCACATGTCTCCTCGAGTACACTTTAAGGTGCCAATGTGTTTGCATTATGAGAGAAAATAGAATGCACAAGAGGGAATCAGATCACAGGCTTTTTATGAGAAAGCACATGACTGCGCAATCGCATGCGTTCAGTAAACCACTACATTGTGTGTCTAGTGGGTACAAGCTCTGATGCCTTCACCTACCCAGAAATACTTACCTGTCCTGATGTTCTGCCTGCAGTATGATTCCACTGGCTGAATGCCTCTTGCTGGCGTAACCCTGGTCTTATTGGAGCCCAAAGATAAAAATATTTCATTATTAAAGTGGACATCATGGGGTCCCCCTTCCCAAGCTCTGTTAACCCATTTTCCCCCATACAGGCTGGTATTCTCCAGGAAAGTTAGAACACCTCACCTGAGGAATACCAATCCACACAAAGTAGGAAATAAGATATACACTGTAAATTTGGTAACTGTATCGGGCTTCAGGGCTTTACAATTAACATGGAAAATCAGCACCATAGACTTTCATTGCAAAATCGGTACCTCAAATTTCACTGCAGTATCAGGTTTTCTGCATGTGGAGTCTGAACTGCAAAATCTGTCCCGGAACACTGAAATTCTGCTGCTAATGGCACCTTCCACAGTGGCGGTTATTTCCAGCAAGCAGCGGTTTAGTGTCAGTTTCAGCGCCTGTAAGATTCTAAAAGGACCATTATCACAAAAAGAGGCAGTTAAAATCTGACAGAACCGACAGGTTTTGGGCCAGTCCATCTCCTCATAGGGGATTCTCAGGGTTTTCTTTGTTTCATTTCCAGAACAGCAGTTTAACTGCCAATATAGTAAGATACCAGCCAGCCTCCCTACTCACTTGCACACTATTTTGTCAGTGGCAGGGAACACACTTGACTGTTTTCTGCACAGAAAAACTGAGAACTCATGTTAATCAATGTGCTAGTGCACACTTACTGTGTTGTTCGCGCGCAGAAAAAAAACTGACATTCTGCATCCTGATTCTGCACATTTTGGCAGTTTACTGTATCAATTACATCAGCTGCTGTGAAAAAACGCGCGCGTTTTCCTGCATGGAAACACACTTAGTGTGCAGAAAAAGTATGCAGAAAAACGCGCGCGGAAAACTGAAAGTCAAGTGTGTTCCCTGCCAAAGACAAGTGTGACCTCTACCTTACAACAGCTAATGTAATTTATAGAGAAAACTGACAAATTGCGCAATATGTCAGTTTTTTTTCTGCGCGCGAAATCTGCATTCAAATGTGACCTAGCTCATTGATTAACATGAGTTCTCAGTTGAAAACAGTTTTTCTGTGCAGAAAACGCGCACGAAAGCCAACAAGTGTGACCCCTGCCTTAGGGCTCGTTTCCACTGTAGCGGTGCGGAATCGTCTGGATTCCACCGCTGATAAAATAGCATGCGGATGCGATTCCCCATGCGTTTTTTGCCGCGAATTCGCATGCGAATTCGCATAGGTGAGGGTATATGCGATTTTAACCATGTCACTGCCTGTGTGAATTTACATCGTACCTATGCGAATTCGCATGCGAATTCGCGGCAAAAAACGCATGGGGAAAACGCATGCGATTTCCCTATTAAATACATTGCATGCGATTCGCATGCATTCCACTCTCAGGCGAAATCGCTGGCTCTTTTGTGCGTTTTTTCACCGCTGAAAAAAACGCGCATCACCAACGCAACAGTGGAAACAGGCCCATCCACTTGCATATCATGTGCGAATCGGCATGCGTTGGACGCATGCGGATTCGCGATAGTGGAAACGAGCCCTTAGACTTTGCAACTGCTGTTCAGGAAATGCTGTTCAAAACAAAGGAAACCCTGAGAATCCCCCATGAGGAGATGGACTGGCCCAAAACCTGTCAGTTCTCTCAGATTTTAACTGTCTACTTTTTTTCGCGATAGTGAAAGCAGATCCTTAAGGGAAAAAAATGAGTCCTGTCTGAAATTACTGAGGAAATATCACTTGCTAATATAAAGCAATATATTGCGAATTTCAAATATCATTATGGCCTCTTGCTTCAAACATAATTGGAACCTTGAGGAACGGCGTTGAGATTTACTGATTCGTCATGTGTTTTGTGACACTTATTAAACTATCCAGGAGGAATCGGCACTGTGGAGCCATTTATTATAGATGATTGTGTGACCTTCCTTGTGAACTCCGCATTAGGCTGTGTGATTCATGCTCCATTGGTCTCTCTGTGATTGTTTATTACAAGCATTTATTGTGTATTGCTGCAATTTGAATCAGTTGAGGAATCCTATAACTCTTATAAAAGCCATGTGATTTTTTTTGTAATTTTTTTTCTTCTTATATTATAGGCTAAAAATAGATTGTATTTTTATTCAAATAAAAATGGCATATAGAGGAGTATTCCCACTGCAGCCTGTAGATGGGGGTATGAACTACCATATATCCTTTATTATAAGTTGACCTCGTGTATAAGTCAATTTCAGCAATTGAACCTCTTAAGCTTTTTTTTTTATTATCGACTCAAGTATAAGTCTACCCAGTAAAATTAACGGCTGCACTTGGAGACCAGAAAGGGTTAATGACTGCACTGCATAAAGTATTGCAGCTAAAAAAAAACTCCTGTCCCTTAAAGGTTATCCGAGGCCTTTAAAGGATAACTGCAAAAAATATTTCAGCCATTAACCCCTCCTGGCCCTTAAAGGATATCCGAGGCCTTTAAATAATATCCGACGGTGGCACACGTCATTGATTATCAATGAGGGCTTAGTGCTTGTGCACTAATGCCGACCTGGAAGCAGCTTCTGCTGGCTTTTAGGAGAGGACAGAGGAGGATGGTGAACCGGGGGAGTGGTGGGCATGAGGACTGCTCCCTGTACATGCCTGCTCCCCCATTCTTACAGTCCTTTTTGTCCCAGATAACCTTTAAAGGACATGTGACATGATGAGAGAGACATGTGTATGTATAGTACCAGGTACACAATAACTAGGCTGTGCTCCTTTTTTTCTTTCTCTGGCTGAAAGAGTTAGACATCAGGAATGCAAGTGACAGTTTCTGTCTGGTTTGGGACCGGGTTGGACTGGGTCAGACTATAGCATAACCCCTACTAACAAGTAATTACAGCCATAAAATACTTACCTGTCTGTAAATGGCTTCTGAGAGCAGGAAAAAGAGAAAAAGTGCCAATAATTCATAGATTTGAACTCTGGCATACTTCAGCGAAGGTGTCATTGAGGAGAAACAAGGAAATAGTAAATACTTAAAAACTAGATTCAAATATAAAATAAAACTGTAGGATATCTTAAGAACTGGCTCTGCAGACTTCTATCGCTATAGTACACAGCACTTGGGGAGGGGTAGAGAGGCTGGGGGTAAAACCGCGCTGTACACAAGACCCTGCTGCACACTGAATGGGGACCGTCTACAAACATTTGTCTACAAAACTTTGTATTTTTGCTTATTAGTGGCTGAGCAGATGCAGTCATTAGAACAATTGTGTAGAGAGCAGGAAGCTTTTTTTTCTCTCCTTGCCCTTAGTTGTCAGTCTCGCAGGACAGGAAAAAGAAACTACTCCCAAACAGGGCACCCAGTGGTTTCTGGGGCCCCTACGCTGCATCCCTTGCAAGGGTCTATTGTTACGCCCCTGACTACTGAACAGAACACTCCCAGCCACAGGAGTGCGATGGGGGAGCGTGTAGCCGGGCTCCGCCAAATGGCCCCTGACTGAAGGACGTTCCAGGCCAAATTGCAGAGGATCCAGGTGGTGCTGGAGGACAATGAGGGAGCAATCAGCCTGGAGGGGGCTGGAGGAAGCCCCATTTATGTATAATTTTGTTATACCCCTCCTTCCCCCGTCTTAAGTACACGCTAAAAATACATAGATAATTTGACTCCTAGCTCTGTCATACAAAGCTCTTTATAAGCTGTTCCCTCCATACATTTTTTGTCATCAATCTCCAGATACCATACCTCCTGAAACCTTCGCTCCTCCCATGAGACCCCCCTGTCCTCCAGCTTGGTCAACTCCGCTTTATCTCGCATCCAGGACTTCTTACAAGTGTCACCTCTCCTTTGGAACTCTCTCCCAGCAAACTATAGTTATTATGCCCCTCTCCCTAGTGTTTCATGTATATGTTGTACTTTAATCAAATGAACATGTTCCACCAGTACTAGAGAAGTTTCAAACCACACATCAACTGGACATGTACAGTATTTGGCCCTGTGTTGCTAGATGTCCTGATTGTAAATTGTGTTGAACTACTCATGTATCTATGCTCCCCACTATTTGTTTTGTAACCTTTGCAGCGCTGCAGAAGACAAGATAAATAACATTTATAGTGTGCTTTTCTCCTGGCGGACTCAAAGCGTCAGAGCTGCAGCCACTAGGACATGCTCTGTAGGCAGAAGCAGTGTTAGAGAGTCTAGCCCAAGGACTCCTTACTGAATAGGTGCTGGCTTACTAAACAGGAAGAGCTGAGAATTGAACCCATATCTCCTGTGTCAGAGGCGTAGCCCTTAATGCAGGGATGTCGAACTCAAATACAAAGTGCGCCGAAATTGAGTTTAGGGACCAAGTCGCGGGCCAACCTCAAAGTCTACTGGCCACCTTCCTCCCTTTATAAAGTTCCCTGGTGTCTAATAGCCTCGCTCCATCCCATATACAGTTCCCTGATGTTTAGTGGTCCTCCCTCCCTCCCTCATCTATACAATTATTTGATGTTTAGTGGTACTCCCTCCCCAATACAGTTTCCTAGTGTCTAGTGGCCCCCTCCTTCCCCTATACAGTTTCCTGGTGTCTAGTGGCCCCCTCCTTCCTCTATACAGTTTCCTGGTGTCCAGTGGCCCCCTTCCATCTCCTATACAGTTCCTTGGTATCTAGTGTTGTCCTTCTCCCCATATTGCTTACCCGGTGATCTAGGGCTTACCCTCCAATATACTGTAGCTACTCTGATGGTCTGGAGTGTGGGCTAAACATAATGCAAAGTGGAAAACCACCTGAGGGCCAAATCTGATGGCTCCGAGGGCCGGAGTTTGACATGTATGCCTTAACCAGTACACTATCCTGGTGCTATATACATAATAACAATAATAGCAGTGATTGCTTTTATCTTACAGAAAGCAGATAATGGCCTTAATTCACTAAGCTTAACTCCTGTCTTTAATAACTCTTCTGAGCTGTTTTACAGTTATCACAATTATATCACCATGGTGATAACTGTAAAACAGCTCAGAAGAGTTATTAAAGACAGGAGTTAAAGAGAACCAGAGATGAAGCACCCTCTTGTATTTTACCTTATAAATCAGTGGGAACATGACAGTAAACACCTAATCTGCCCTTTGTTTCATTGTTCTCTGTGTAATCTGACTGTTATCACGTCTGATAAGAATCCCCGACTGAGAAGTCAGGCTGCTCCGTCTAGCTTTGCTACAGAAAGATTATAGCTAAATCTGTCTTCTGTGGTGTTATTTCAAGCCCAAGTCTGCCCCCTTGTGGCTTTGCTATAATGACTCAGCAATAATCATTCCCAGCAAAGCCAGATTTAATTGCTCAGTCTGGGATTCTTGTGACTGCTGTTAACAGACACTTAGCAGTGAGGATGAAACAGAGAGCATGGTAAGTGTTTTCTCTAATGTTCTTACTGATATACATGGTAAAATACACAAGGGTGCTTCCTCTCTTGTTCCCTTTAAGCTTAGTGAATTGAGGCCATAGACTTTGAACTGTTACTCCTCCTTTCTACTGGTGAAGTGCCATCTGCATTCATTCTAACAGACTGAACTGTGGCTTATTTATCACATTGTGAAAACGCTTTTTGTAGCTATTAGTTTGCTGCTACTGTTATGCACCTTGGAAGTTAGCGTAGTTATTTCAATATGTTATGGAAATGAAGTTGCAGGGAAACTGCCCTCTTGTGGCCAGTTACAGCAATACAGTGTTTAACTTGCGACTGTAAACCAGACATCACTGAAGCAAAGGTGAGGAAGTCGTGGGATTTAGCTCACATTTCTGAGCACTCTGCCGTTCATCCACCTGACATACTTCTGCCTGTATTAGACGGGTGATGATGACAGGTGAATGGTGTACAGAGGAAAGAATCCATTTGAAGGGCCAATTACGATTTTTTTAAACAGGTCCCTTGATGTCGGTTTACCGCCTTGCTGTGTTAACAGATTAACTAACAGTGAATGCTGGTGAGTCATCCAAGAGTGACTCAGCTCTCCCCCGTACGCTTTATGACGAAGCTATGCAGCGGACCAGCTCATGCCATTTGTTTAGTATTCTGCGAAGTCGTAGTCCTCATCCTGACAACCTTATTAGAGAGCTGTACCACTACATACCATTAGTTTTATTCTGTGTTGGTACAGAGCTGACATATTTTTCAGTGGTGCTTTACATACTGTGTCAACCAGTTCATGTTCAATTTTTTTATTGCCTGTTGTTTGTGATCATCGTGGGTGGGATAAAACACGGGTTTAGTAACTTTTACAAAAAAGAATACAAAAGGGAATACAGGCCAGTTCTAAGTAGGGTTGGAACTGTGTCCACCTATGCTTATCTCATCATGCCGCTTGTTGCTTCAAAATCTCTTTAAAGAAAAGTAAACCTGTAATAAGGAAAAGTGCCCCTGGGGGTACTTACCTCAGGAGGGGGAAGCCTCTGGATCCTAATAATGATACTTTCCCCATTCTCTCCAGAGAATCAGCGCTGGCAGCCCCCCAATATCTGCCCATCTGTGCTCCTGCGCAGACACAGTACAAGCTTCCTCTCGGTCTCCAGCGGAAATAGCCGGGGCTGAACGAGTCCGCTCTACTGCAGAGGCGACTCGCACCTGCGCAGGACAGTGGACCTAATTTGGCTCGGCTATTTCCACTGGAGCCTGAGGGGAAGCTTGTACTGCGCCTGCACAGGAGCGCAAATAGATACATAATGCAATGTGCTGAAGCCCCTACTGCGCCTGCGCTGCTTGCCAGCGGATGTTCGGGGCTGACAGTGCTGGATGCCTGAGGCTGAAGAGGACGGGGGAAGCCTCACTAGGATCCAGAGCCTCCCCCCTCTAGAAGTTAGTACCCCATAGGGGCACTTTTTTTTCTTACAGTGTCTCTTTAAAGGATACCGAAGTGACATGTGACATAATGAGATAGACATGGGTATGTACAGTGCCTAGCACACAAATAACTATGCTGTGTTCCTTTTTTTCTTTCTCTGCCTGAAAAAGTTAAATATCAGATATGTAAGTGGCTGACTCAGTTCTGACAGTAAGTGACTACAGTGTGACCCTCACTGATAAGAAGTTCCAACTATAAAACACTTTCCTAGAAGAAAATGGCTTCTGAGAGCAGGAAAGAGATAAAAAAAGGTCAATAGTTCATAGATTTTAGCTCTGGCATACGTCAGTGAATGTGTCATTGAGCAAAAACAATAAAACAGTTAAAACTTAAAAAGTAGATTTAAACATAAAATAAAACTGTGGAATATCTTAAAAAGTCATTTTTAGGAGACGGAAGATAGATAGAATCGTTTATTTCATTAGTTTATTTTCACCTTGGGTGTCCTTGTATGCCAAGCATACAAATAATTAAGCTGTGTTCTTTTTTTTTAAATCTTTCTCCGCATGAAATAATGAACATTCAGGTGTGCAAGTGACAGTTTCCCTCAGGTAGTGACCTAGTCTGACTATCGCAGAGAACAACTTCTGAGGGGAAGAGATAAAAAGGGACAATAGTTCGCAGATTTTAGCTCTGGCATACTTCAAAGACTGTGTCATTGAGCAGAGAAAATGGAACATTAAAAACTTAAAAATTAAAGTGAACCTGAGGTGAGAGGTATGTGGAGGCTGCCATACTTATTTCCCTTTAAGCAATACCAGTTGCCTGGCTGCCCTGCTGACAGGATTAGACGCATGCTTGTTTCTGGGGTCATTCAGACAGTACTGCAGCCAAATAGATCAGCAGGGCTTCCAGAAAACAAGTGATTTTAGTAATAAAAATTGGCAGTCTCCATTTCACTCTCACATCGGGTTCATTTTAAACATAGTGAGAGGAATATGGAGGCTGACATCTTCATTTTATGCTGGGTACACACGTTGCGATTTCCCACGCGATTCGCGGGATCAATTCGATCGATTTGATTATTTCCAACATGTTCGATCGTGTTTCGATGGATACAGCCATCGATTTTGCATATAAGTATGCAAAATCGATGGCTGTATCCATCGAAACACGATCGAACATGTTGGAAATAATCTAATCGATCTAATCGATCCCGCAAATCGGTCGGGAAATCGCAACGTGTGTACCCAGCATTATACAATAACAGTTGCCTGGCTTTCATCATGCCCATTTTTATGGACGGGCACAGCGGGGTATTGCCAGGGGTGCAACGGCAGGTGTTAAGGGAGGGGAGCACAGTGAGGGGGGTTGAGCGCAATCACAATGTGCAATGAAAGCTGTCACTCACCTCCCGGGGCCCACATACTGCATGTCCTTCCCGCTTCCTGGTTCTAGGCATCCCGTATCATGGTAATGCCCCCCCCCCCCCCTCCTCCCGTGATGCCATCACCAGGTGCACTGTTATCATGATACGGGACGTGATTTAATTATTCACATCAGAAGAACAGATCGATTTTAATCAATCCACAGCATTAAAGATTTCGACTTGTGATCATATCTAAACCAATCATATCTGTGATGAAAATCCGCCGTGCCAATCAACCATTTATCATGTTGAGGATCAATTTGGCCCACCAGATTCTCTGTTTTCACACACCATCTTCTGAATAATCTGATCTAAAATCTGATTTAAAATTGTATTGGAGGCTGAGCATCAGCACAGAAATCAGGCAACTGGCATTGTTTATTAGAGAATGAAGATTGCAGCCCCGTATTGCTTTCACTTCAGGCCCTGTTCACGGTGGTCATTTGCAGAATAATTCTGCATGTCAGCTCACTGCCCAAACAATTCTATGAGCCTGTTAACAGTGCTACAAGGGCGTAACTAGAAGGAGGGGCAGCACCTGGGGTGCCCCAACTACTAACATTCCCTTCCTCCGATGCCGGGGACTATATCTCGGATCAGGTGTTTTTGTGGCTACACTTTTAACCACTTTTTCCACCACCACAGTATATCTACATCCTCTGTGACTTCATCTAAGCCTCGAGGACGTAGATATAAGTCGTGTTGGTGAAGCACTGCTGTGCACGATTGGGCTTGCTCCTGTGCAAAACCTCCGGCATCTGATGCAGCACTAATTGGTGAAAGGGAGTATTTGTTCCCTGAGCTAAAAAGAGTGATTTTTACCATTAAACATACATTTATTTTCTCAGTTCACACGGTAGCTTTATTTTAGAATCAAATATCTTCAACATAAAATATGACCGGAACGTAATTTAAGTTTTGTGATAAACAGTAGAAATAGCCAAACAAAATTTGTGTTTTTTTTTATCTACAACAGTGCTTTTATTTTTAGTTTCAAAACTTTTTTATTGGGTAGCAATAGAAAAAGATGTTTCATGCATACTTTTTAAGGCAAACATTGAGCATATAAATCTTGTAATAGTTGAGTTTAGAAATATACACTTGTATATAGTGGTAGATTGCAACAAAAGCAAAACTAGCAAAAGAAAGTACAGAGCTACCTATAAAATATTTGTAATTATTGCTATTGCTGTATATATAGATAGGAGCAGGCAATAGAGAATGTAACAGCATACCATAAAGAACTAAGAACTGGTGATCACCTGTGCTACAATACCCCACATTGATTAGGTGAGAGGAAGAGGAGGGAAGGAAGGCTGCAACTTATTTAACTGCCCACTGTAACAATCTTACCTTCCTCCGGCGGTTCCCGCGGCGTCTCCAACAGCGGGACTTCCGCTCCCGCGTCTTCTCAGGGCATCCCCGTCATCCCTCCGACGTCCCCTGGAGGCGTCCCCGGCATCCCTCCAACTGTGCAGCAAGGGGCTCGCACGCGCAGTTCCTCCTGTCGGGCGCATGTGGGGCAGAGCAGCCTTTACAGGCTGAGGAGGCGAGTCTGACAGGAGGGGCTGGCATCCTGGGGGCTGGGTCTGCTCTGCCTCTTGGGTTTATTAGGCCAAGTGAGTCAGTTGCTCACTGGCCTTGATACTAATCAGTTCGCTGATACTAGGTCTAGCTAGTGATTTTGAGCTACATTGATACATTGTGTAGACGCACAATATATATGTACTCCAGTTACTCAGTTTTTGTTATTTTTGTATATATTCTTTATTATTGTAACATCTGATTGTATATTATCTGTGTACTGACTTCTTGCCTGCCTCCTGACCTTGCTCTTATCTAGTCTTTTTGTACCGCTGCCATCTGATACTCATGTTTGACTCGGCCTGTCTTGACTACTCTATTGCTTATCCTTCCAATACGACTGACATCTGACTAACGTGCATGACATAGCCTGTTATTGACTTCGAATTTGCCTCATTCCTTTGTACCTCGTTACCTCTGACTCTGTGTGCGACTACGGCCTGTTTATCACTATGTCTACCACGCATCAGCGTGATACACACATAGGCCATGGAATACATGTAGGAAGTTCTATCAGAAGGCAGCTAGCAGGCTTCTTATACCTGGAGAAGGATGCATTCTTTATCCAGGCGAGCCAGACTCTTTTAAAATGATCAGTTCTGTCAAGCAGGTTCGCCTTTATTTTCTCATTTAGCATAGTAATATGCAACCGGGAAAGCACTCTGGCAAAAGATAAAGTGGTTTATCGCCATTGTGAAGCAATATATGTTTTGGCTGTATTCATAGCAAATTGGATGACCTTGTGTTGCGCAAAAGTAGTGTGTTCTGGTTGCCAGCCTAGTAGAAATACAGCTGGGTCCTGTACTAAGTGAATCAATAAGATATTTTTTAGTTTACGAATTAGCTTTTGCCAAATGGAGGCCACCACCGGACAGGACCACCATATGTGATACAGAGAACCTATGTCTGTACATCCCCTGAAACAGAACTCTGATTTATCCGCATAGATACGATGGATTCTCTCCAGGACCGTATAGGTCCTATGAAGGAGCCGAAGGGAAACCTCCATATCCGTGACATAGAGACTTCCCTTTAAAAAAAAAGAGTGTCGAGACATTGTGTGCATTGTTCAATTTCTAAGATCTTTTGCAAGTCTCCTTCCCAATTGAAGTGTTGAAGTGAAAGTTTAGAATCCTGAGGTTTAGCATTCACGATAGAGTAAAGGAGGGACAGTATACCTTTACGCAAGGGGTCTTCCATACAGATGGATTCAAGGGAGGATATTGGAACATCTGGCCTATTCTAGCCAGTGATGTCAGGTAGTGGTGCAGTTGGAGAGTCCTAAACATTTCTGAAGATGGAATTGCCAAAGGAATCTTGCCATTATGTAACAGCTGCTTTAAGGTTACTAAATTATTTCTGGCCCACCAACGGAAATTTAAGCCAGTTTGCCCGTCCAGAAACTCAGGATTGTGAAAGATTTCAACTAGTTGGGACAGATTAGACTGCAGCTGATACTTAAATCGAACTCTCTTCCAAGTAATTATTGTGTGATAGATAAAAGGTGATAGTTGTTTAATCATGGAACTATTCCAGTTTCGATCCCATAAAATACCCTTCCAGGTTAGAGGTGCCATACAGTCATTTTCCAGATTTACCCAATAAGGGGTATGTGGGCCAGAATAGATTGTTGGGATAAAGGCTAGCTGAGAAGCTTGATAGTATCTATATAAATTGGGTACAGACAACCCCCCTTCTTTTTTATTAAGCATCATAGTAGTCTTCGTGATAGCGCTTTTTATTTTTAAACTGGAATTATTAAAACTGAGAAATAATGTGTTTTTTCCCCTATTTTTCCTATTAAAATTCATAGAAAAAAAATGTTGATGGAAAAAATGCTATACAATGAAAGCCTAGTTAGTCTTCCAAAAAATATATATATTTAATTTAGGTGTCATAAGTAGGGATAACGTTGCTGATTTAATAGGGACATAGCTAAAATGTCAAAACTGCTCTGGTCCATCAGGGGGAACAAGGTCTGGATCAGGGCCGGATTTACCAAAAGGCACTGTAGGCACGTGCCTACAGGCGCCTGATGATGAAAAAGGCGGCTTACTCCCCTCCCTGATTGCCTCCCTCTCTCCTGCCTTAACTATGCAGAGTCTCAAGTGGAGTGTAAATGAGAGGTTACTCACCTGGGTTTCAGCATTCCACTGACCAGGTCTCCCTTTAGTTGGGGGCACTGATAGCTACCTAATACTTGAGAGCACCTCTAGCCACTTAATATTTTGAATAGCTCTGGCTACATAATATAAGTGGCACCTGTAGCTACCTATGACGGGCAAGAGGAGTAATGGAGAAGTGACAGCTGGGCCAGCCAGCATACTTGTGGTGCAGCTCAGTGGGGGTTTGTAGGTTCATGGAGGGCAAAGTCTAGGGTGCCAGGACAGCTGTGCCTATATGTAAATCCGGGCCTGGTCTGGATGCAAAGTGGTTAATGGCTGTGAAGATCACTATTACAGTTCACACTCTTAATGTGTATTATGCAACTGACCACTACCAAATAGTGCACAGATATTCAAGCACACACGGTATAACATTTTCAGCAAGCTGAGCTTTGTTTTCCTGAATGTTATGAATAAATAATTGGATTAAATTGCATTCCTAGTTATGCTGTTATGTTTTAAAGCAGAGTACTGCTTTTAAAAGTTAATTGGGCTTGTCGAATAGTATTTTAAACTGTGATTTTAATTTTAGGAAGTTATAGAAGCTATCGCTGAGTGCGCATTTAAGACCTCGCCATATCCAATTCTTCTGTCTTTTGAAAATCACGTGGACTCGTAAGTAACAAACCTTGTCTGGCGTATTTCATTTTTAAAGGGAACCTGAAGCCAGAGGGAAATGTAGGCTGACATATTTCATTCATTTTACTGCAGCCAAAGAGATCAGCAGGACAGCCAGGGAACTGGTATTGTTTAAAAGGAAATAAATATGGCAGTTCATTCGGATTCTGCGGAATTTAAATTTGGAATTGACAATCCGATTTACCGCAGCTCTGTAATTTTACCCCAGTCACATAACTTGGAAGCATGGGACCAATTAGAGGAACATTTTTCTGCTACATTTTAATTTTAGACCAATTACAAGACTGATTTTTCGTTTTTCCGATTTCTGTTTTTCCGATTTCCGGTTATTGCATTTTTTTTTTTTACATTCTCTGATGCAAAAATGACTAATGAAATACTCCTTGAAAATCAGAAATTGAAAAAACTGAAAAACAGAAAATCAGAAATTGAAAAAACAGAAAAACGGAAAATCGGAATTTCCACGTAAGCGGAAATGGGAAATTCCAACCATCCCTAATGGCAGCCTCCTTATCCCTCTCACTTCAGGTTTCCTTTAATTGTATGAAGTATATACTTCTGTTGATGTGAACACATGGGGCTTGATTTACAAAAGGGTGCTAACATAGTTAGCACACCTAAAAGCTTTGAACGTGCTAACTAGGGTGCTAAGTAGTTAGCACATGCAAACTTAGCACCGTAGTTAGCACAGCAAACTACTACTTAGCACCGTGCTAACTAGGGTGCTAAGTAGTTTGCACATGCTAACTAGGGCGCTAAGTAGTTTGCATGTGCTAACTACTTAGCACCCTAGTTAGCACATGCAAAGTGGCTTTTCACTGGATGCTAACACTTAGCACCCTTTTGTGAATCAAGCCCATATAGTTGGGATTTACTACAGGCACCGCAAAGCACGTACATTGGACATGACATCCTACCTAATAAAACGCAAGTGTCTCTACGTCCCATGTACCTGTGTGTGTGTGTTTTTGCAGTGCGCATGTGCAGGGAGGGACACAGAGACACTGAGGAGAGCTGGGAGAATGACGCGGCGGGGGGCCAGGAGGGGCGTGCGCGCCGCGGATAAGCTGTGACAGACCTATCCAGTTTTTTAAACAGGCTAAGGTCACTAGTAATATGATAATGGACATGATAACTGATCCAGTAACCTTGAATTGTCTGCTATTAGATAATAAAACATGTCAGCCTTCATCTGGGTCATGTTTAAAAATAGTGAGGGCTAAAGGGAGGTGGGTTGTTGTCTAATTGCAGCCTCATGCAGTGAGAGCCAGGGACGTAACTAGAAGTCCCCGGGCCCTCCTGCAAGAATTTGAGCAGGCCTCCCCCACACACCCTGGGGCCCGCTCGTGGCCGTTTTAGGGGGGCTGTAGGGGTCGCAGCATGAGGGGAGAGCTTGGTAGCACGTCGGTGGAGAGAGGGGGCGGTCCCCCCCTCCCTCACCTCGGGCTCTCCCCTCTGCGCTCCCCTCCTGCTTCTATGCAAGTATCAGCAGCAGCGGCGGCAGCTATAATTACCTCCATTCACCACCGGAGGTCGCCGATCTGCAAGGGCTTAACATTACTTTCACAGTACTTCCTGTTTTAACAGGAAGTAATGTGAAGCCCTTGCAGATCGGCAACCTCCCGTGGTGGATGGAGGTAATTATAGCTGCTAACGCTTACATAGAGGCAGGAGGGGAGCGCAGAGGGGAGAGCCCGAGGTGAGGCCCCTCCCCACCGACATGCTACCAAGCTCTCCCCTCATGCTGCGACCCCTACAGCCCCCCCAAAACGCCCAACAGATGTCATTATGACGCGTCACACACTACTAGCGTGAAACAGCTGTAGACCAGTCCCTCACTGACTTGTATCCTTCTCCAGCATAACGGTACTGTAACTGTATGATTTTTAATGGTGGAATAAATTGAATTTGCATTGGATGTGCGGGTCTGCTTTTCTCTTCTATTGAATACCTGACAGAAGACTTTTATTATTGCCCTAGCGGTAATAGGAAGATCTTAGTATGGCTGATAAAGCTCAGCATTAGTTTGAATAAGCTATATACCATTTTTCTGTACAGGTCTGTTGAATTTTCTCAACACTTTGCACTCCCATCAGGCAAAGGCCTCTTTGTCGCTCTTTGCCAGAGGCCAGGTGTCATTGGCGTAGGTGACAACTGGGCGAATAATGATTATATATATCACCTTCTCACTTCCTTTGACAGGAGGTGTGATCATAGAAGGTGTTGCAGGCTAAAATAGCTTCGTTAGCAGAGCTCCTATGTGACTGGATTTTTTCCTGGTAACCTCATTTCATTCATTGGTAATATATCCCAGGTATTTAGAGCTTGATAGTGGTAGAGCCTATTCCCCCATTCCTCAAAAACCCCGCCCCAACCAATTAACCTCAACAGAGCAAAACGATCACACGGACTACTTGGCATTGGATTAATTTGTAGGCAAAAGCAGCCCATTTTTATTTTAAAACCGAAGAACACATATTGTTAGAAAAACACATCAACAGTACAAAATTCTCAGAGAGCTGAGGCTAGGGGTCCGGAGGTACCGCCTGGACACCAAAAGACCATATACCTCGCATGCAGCCTTGTAACCGGCCCCCAGACGGGTTTGCCGGCTCGTGGATAACTGCGTGCCCACATAATCGCCACTCCCGATGATCCGTAACACGCAGGAATTTGCCCCGCGGCAAATCCCCCCACAAATAGTACCAACCTCCGGAGCCCCTACCCTTCCGGCTACAATGACAAGAAAATTACAACCTGTAGAAAAACAACAAACGAGGGCGGGAGGGAGCTTTCTCCTCTAGCTCGCTGCAGGCCCTGGCCCTGCCCCTTCCTTATATAAACTACCCTCTGCCCCCACCCGTCCACAACCAAAGCCTGGAATCCAACTCCTCCTATTCCCCTTAACCTTGTGAGTAGTGGAGTCGGCTATCCTATCATGTGGGGGCCCTCCACACTCCAGCTCCTGGCCCTATTCCTTCCACTCACACTCTTCATTAGGAACCACAAAAGGTTCACATTACCATATGTTTCGTTTTCCCAATGTTAAAGCTGACCTGAACTCGGAATTTCCTCTCTGCTCTAAACAATAAGCAACAGCATAATAACCTTTAAAGTAAAACATTTCTTTGTTACAGCTGATACAAATCCTGCAACAAATCTGCAGTGTGTCTACTTTCTGCTTTCATGGAAGCAGACAAAGGGCTCGATTCACCAAGCGGTGCAAAGTGTTAGCACCGTGGTGAAAAGGCCCTTATCACGCCTAAAGTCACTTTAGGCATGATAAGTAGAAACTCGCGCGAAGTTGCCGCGCGTACGCGCGTACGCGCGTACGCGCGCGCGCAACACCCGACGCTTCGCGCGAAGCTCCCATTAAGCCCTATGGGACTTTGCGCGCGCTCTCACGCGCGTACGCGCGAACGCGCTTACGCGCGGTAACTTCGCGCGAAGAGCAGGAAAAATCGGTGATAACTCAGTGGTGAAAAGGTCATCACGCCTAAAGTCTTTTAGGCGTGATAACTGGGTTATCACCGCTTTGTGAATCGAGGCCCAAGTGTTAACATTCTGTGTTTACCAATTAGCTCTGCCGCGGCAGAAGAGATTCCTGAGCTGACACAGCTGAGAGATCAAATTACACTTGTGATTAGCCACAGATGAGGGGGAATTACACTGGCTAAACTCACTAAATACATTCAGGGTGCATTTCTCTTTGAGTTCCTTCTGTCCTGTGCCAGAGTTGAAGTTCAGATGGGGGAATTAGACAGGCAAACTCTCTAAATACATACAGGGTACATGTATCTATGTTTTTCTTCTATCCTGTACAAGAGTTCAGCTCTACTTAAAGTGGGATTCATCTTCCAGTTGATTCGGTCTTTTGATCAGTGCCCCATCGTTCCTGATGCTTCCTGTGGCTTTATATATCCTAAATAAGGATGACAGTTTCACAACATGTTGGACCTCCAATCAGTCCTCAAGAATCTCACAAATCAGTTTGGTGAAACTTGTCACATTTGATTAGAAAACAATCGTGAATAGTAGTAAAAACAAACGGTTTTAGCTCGTTTGAAGGTAGCCATCGATCTAGCGATGATGGGCATATTCAACCAAGAGACAAATATCTCTCTCAAATCAGATCCGATTAGAGAGAGATATGTCGGCTGCCCATACACCATAGGCTGATTCCTGATTGATTTCAACATCAGATCTCTCTGGAATCGTCCGAGTTCGCTGCCTCACCGCTGCCCCCTAGTGTAAAAATGTGCCTCCTGTGTGTGCATTTATACATTACCTGTACTATATCAACCACCACGCGGTACCCATCCGTCTTTGGAATCCCACTGCTCCATTAGCGCTATACAGACCGCCGACACCGCTCGCCCGCATTTCCTGGTCATGCTAGAGGGGCGTAAAAGAGAACCCCAGGTGGGTTTGAAGAATATTATCTGCATACAGAGGCTTGATCTACCTATACAGCCCAGCCTCTGTTGCTATCCCAAACCCCCCTAAGCTCCCCCTGCACTGTGCAATCCCTCATAAATCACAGCCACGCTGCTGACAAACAGCTTGTCAGAGCTGGCTGTGTTTATCTCTATAGGGTCAGTCTGCTGCTCTCCCCGCCTCCTGCAGAACTCCAGTTCCCGCCTGCATCCCTTCCCTCCCTGCTGATTGGAGGGTAGGGACGGGGGCAGGTACCGGAGCTTTGCAAGAGGCGGGGGAGCAGCTGAGACTGACACTACAGATGTAAACACAGCCTCACAGCACGGCTGTGATTTATGAGGGATTGCAGAGTGCAGGGGGTCCTTAGTGAGGTTTGGGATAGCAACGGAGGCTGGGCTGTATAGGCAGATCCAGCCTCTGTATGCAGATAACATTCTTTAAACCCACCTCGGGTTCTCTTTAATACCCCTTGACGCTGCTCACATGTAGATTCTGATCAAAAGAATTCAGAACACGGTTCCAAATTTGAAGTACACGAACACATCAACAGTAGCGATGATCAATGAGATGCAAATATTGCTGAGTACATTGTACATTTTTTGTTTCAATATATGCAGCTTGAAAATGGACCAATCAATTTAAACCTGGGTGGGACTTGATTGGTCCATCTTCAAGCTACCTATATTTGCATAAAAATGTACACAATTCAAACATGAAGTCCGAAATATTTTCATCTCATTGCTTTCACTAGTTAACAGTAATCCCTAATCTTGATAGAGTGCTAAGAAGTAAGCGGAAGTTGCTTTGCAGTTGAAACATGTCAGTGTTACTGGGATGGTGGCAGCAGACAAATAAAGTTATTTCAATTTTTAAGAAAAAAAGAGGGATGGCACACAGTTCACTATGCATACTCATTCTCCATTTGTATGAATGGCTCTGTGTGACAGTTGATCATACCAGGGAATCAGGAAATGTTGGCGCCTAGGGCTAATGGACTATGGGCACCACATGGGCACTAGTGTAAAACATTGGCTATTGGGAGCCAAAGAAGAAATGTGAACACCCGATAAATAGCTGGCGCCGAGCCATCCAACCAAAATTTTTCGTTTTCAGAACTAGTGTTTTGAAAAATATTGTTTTGAAATTCATTTTGACAATTGTAATTTATGTAATTTGAAATATATTATCTGTATAGCTTTTTGTATTAATGTTATTTGCAGCGGACAAAGGGGGTTTTAGGTTTAGGAGTCAGGAAGGGAGTTTTAGGGTTAGGCACCACCAGGGTGGTCTTAGGTTTAGGCACCACCAGGGGGCTCTTAGGTTTAGGCACCACCGGGGGGAGGGGGGAGTCTTAGGGTTAGGCACTACCAGCTTTAGGCACCACCAGGAGAGGGTTCTGTGTGAGAGTAGGATTAGGTTCAGTTACGGTAAGATATTGGTAATATTTACCAATGTTTTACTACGCCCCTTTTTAATACCGCTCTTTTAACGTATTTATTATTCTATCTTCGATAAAGATGAAGAGACGATAAAAAATGTATTATAGGCATTATCTTAAAATGTCAGCGCCCTTTTTTGAGGTATGCTCATACCGAGCCTTCCAGCGTCACTGTACATGAGTGAATGGATTGAGCGAGTTCCGTATATATGCCATTGCAAGGCACGTGTGTCCGTTTCATGTTCTGCTATCTGTGACATTTTGTCTCTGAGAGAGCAGAAATGAAAAGGTTATGACTGATTAGAACAAAGTACATTCTTCAAAGAAGGGGATCTTACAGGCAAATCTCCACTCTCAGCAGTCTCGGTCACCATGACGTGACTGAGGACCGATCCGATGAATGAATAAAATAACCAAAAGTCACAGAAGTCAGAAATGTTACATTTATAAGACAAAAGGGCGAAATGGTGAATATAATTTACCAGTACTAAACTCGGAGAATTAGATCACAGCCCAAGCTGGCATTCTGAGGCATTTTTGTGATTATATTTAGAATTCAGAGATGTTTGATGTTTTGTTTGTGAGCATGAGCTTAATCAACCTGCCAACTGCATTGAAATGCCATATGTCAGTTTTCTCGGGCAAAGAACAAAAAGAAAACAGAACAGAAAGGTATTAAAAGAGAACTCTGAATAGTTTCATGAGCTTAGACAATAAATATAAAAAAGTATGTTGAGTTTTGAAAAAGTTTTTTGAGCTTTTAAGTTTATTAGCTGCAAAATCTTTTAATATTTACCACATTGTCTCTCTAGTCTGACCCACAGAGAAGGCAGTGGCGTAGCTAAGGAGCTTTAGGCCTCAGTGCAAGTTTTACATTTGGCCCACCAAGCATTCTATATATAACAATTCATAATGGCACAACCTGCCAAGGACATCCACAGTATGATAGGGGGACAGTTTGTTAACCACTTGCCGACCAGGGCTGTATTGGCTGATCTGTGCTGCGTGGGCTCTCCAGCCCACAGCACAGATCAGTATTATGCCAGGGCGATCAGACTTCCCCCCTTTTTTCCCCACTAGGGGGATGTCCTGCCGCGGGGGTCTGATCGCCGCTGGCCATCTGCGTTTTGCGGGGGGGGGGGCTCCTCAAAGCCCCCCTCCGCAGCCATTTCCGCCCTCTGCCTCCTTACCTCCCTCCCTCTCTCCGTAATGCGCAGGACGGAGTTCCGTCCTGCGCATTGAAGGATAGGCTTCCGCCTATCAGATGCCGGCGATCCCCGGCCAATTAGAGGCCGGGGATCGCCGATCTGCCCTACGGCGCTGCTGCGCAGCAGCGCTGTATGATGTAAACAGCGGGGATTTCTTCCCCGCGTGTTTACATTTTGCCGGAGAGCCGATCGTTCACGGAGACACCCTCCGTGAACTGACATGGAAAGGCCATGGTAACCCGCAGACGACCAGTTTACGCCGATCGGCGTTAGCTGGTCGTCAAGAGGTTAATGGATACAACTATTCAAAGCACACACACACACGTATATATATATATATATATTGTACAGGACTCCAGGGATGGGTCCTGGACGGAAGATACATTTCCCCTATTTTTGGTTTTGGCTCCCTTTAGACAGGCAGTTGGGGAAGGAGTCCGGGGTAGTTTGCAACCCAGGGTTGCATGTTCTTTCATTTGTTAGGGCCCGGACTCTGGAATGGAAGGGAAATGGTTGGGCAGGCTCTTCCATTCCACCCCAGGGCTTGTCTGGAGATAGCCTTGATAAAATTAATGCCAGTACAGCAGGGGTTAACCTATTGCAGGAAGCAATATCTGCAAGGAGCTCTGGGAAAGGAGTGTGTGATTTTCCTGAGCAGGTGTGCATTGCTGATGAGCTGTGCAGGCTGCAGACAGTGTGTGTGTGGATCAGAGCTCCTGGCTGGACTTCCCAGTGTTACAAGGAAGGTAACCCTCTTGCTAAAAAGAAAAGAAATACTGAGGTGTGTCAGAAATTGAACTGTGTTTCTTGCAAAGACTTTTAAGTTTGGGTTGCTGAAGAAAGATGGACTTTTCCCTTATGTTGAATTGAACAATGAACTGCATAGTTTTGTTGGCTGAGTGAAGCTGCACTTTATTTTCTGTTTTTCTGGCGGATGCCTAACTTGTGTTGCAAGAATAAACAAAACTGTTGTTTTTTCAACTTTATGGCTGCCTAAACTATGTGAAACTTGATCCCAGATCCCCTGAATATCACAATATATATATATATATATATATATGTATGTATGTATGTATGTAAAAAAGGTGCCTGGAAAAAAGTTCATGGGGTACTGTCACTAGAACAATATTGGTAAAATTACAGATACTGTATTCTACTACTTAATTCCAATAGTAAAATATCGGTAATCTCTGCCGATATTTTACTATGGTTTAACTTAACCCAACTCTCACACAGAACCCTCCCTCTACCAATGCCTAGCCCTAAGACCACCCTTTACTAATGCCTAACCCTAAGGGCCTTTTTCCACTAGCCTGCGATTTCCGATTTGATTCTGATTGCAAATCGCAAGGTACATTAAACTAATGGAAACTGCAGCAGCAATTTCCATTAGTGGTATCCGATTGCGATGCAATTTTGGTCAAAGCGCAATCGCTGTCCTGCCGTGTTTTGTATGCGATTGAGCTGTACTATAATGAGTATAGTAGCTCAATCGCAATCGCATGGTGGAAATTGAAATGCGATTGCATTTCATAGTGGAAAAGAGCCCTAACACCTCCCTCTACCAATGCCTAACCTTAAGACCTCCCTCTGCCGATGCCTAACCCTAAGACCTCCCATTACCGATACCTAACCCTAAGACCTCCCTCTGCCGATTCCTAACCCTAAGACCTACCTCGGCCGATGTCTAGAGAAGTTTCTACGTTGTTTGCACAGTAATTACTTAATTACAAGACAATCTAATAATTTTTCCTGAAGAGGGAAATGTTATTAATTACCTGACATTATACTGGTCTTTTTATGTGCTCTTTATTCGTTTTTTGCTGTGTTTAATGTTTTTAGGGGAAAAAAAATAATTTTGAGTTTTAGTTTAAACACTTCGCGTCCCTGGTCATTTTCACAGTTCAGCTCAGTTCTGATTACTTTGGCAATAACTTTAGCAATAACTATCACCACTAAGTGATCTATATATTGTTTTTTTCAAGACAAATTAGGCTTTTTGTGGCTCATAGTTGTTTTCAGTAATTACCTTATTTTCTATGCATTTTAAAATGAAAATAGGGTAAAAAGTGAAAAAATACACAATTTATCCACTTTCATACATTATAGCTTTAATGTAAACAGTCCTGTTGTATATTACACACACATTTTATTTGTCTATCTCTCCTGTTTATTCAAACAGTTCTTTTGTTTTGATAATGTATTAGTACCACATTGTATACACTACCTAATTGTTATATTTGTCTGATCCTAAAATGTTTAGTTTTGCACTTCTTAATTCATTAGGCTTGCCATTGAATTCCCTAGGGAATCAGAGAGTGCTTTGTTTTAATTCTGTTACACAACTGTATAGCATTTTTATCAGCTCAGAGATAACTAAACAGTGCTATCTAGGATTTTGTAGGGAAGAGAGTGCAGTGACTTATTTTAAGGTCATAGAGCTTCAACTGGTTAACTATTTATTTTGATACTTATGACGGTATATCTACGCCTCGCATTTGTATATATAAAAAAATGACATTTACATAAATTATACCTTAGGGCAGGGGTCGCCAACCTTTTCCGGCCCGGGGACCACTTTCTGACCAAATTTTTCTCCGGGGCCCGGGGGGGGGACTTGGGGACAGTGTCGTGCACAGCGGGTTACCGGGGGGGGGGGGGGGGGGTCATAGCTAGCATAGTTGCCTCAGTATAGGGAGTTTGGTTGCCCCAGTATGGCTAGTACAGTTACCCCAGTATAGCTAGTAGAGTGCCCAGTAAAGCTAATATAGTGCCCAGTGTAGCTAGTATAGTGCCCAGTATGGGTAGGTAGTGCCCCAGTATAGCTAGTATGCCCCAGTATAGCTAGTATGCCCCAGTATAGCTAGTATAGTGCCCCAGTATAGCTAGTAAAGCCCCAGTACAGCCAGTATAGTGCCCAGTATAGCTAGTAAAGCCCCAGTACAGCCAGTATAGTGCCCAGTATAGCAAGTATAGTGCCTCAGTATAGCTAGTATGCCCCAGTATAGCTAGTATGCCCCAGTATAGCTAGTATAGTGCCCCAGTATAGCTAGTATGCCCCAGTATAGCTAGTATAGTGCCCCAGTATAGCTAGTATGCCCCAGTACAGCCAGTATAGTGCCCACTACGCCTAGTATAGTGCCCAGTATAGCAAGTATACTGCCCCAGTATAGCTAGTATAGTGCCCCAGTATAGTGCCCCAGTATAGCAAGTATAGTGCCCCAGTATAGCAAGTATAGTGCCCCAGTATAGCAAGTATAGTGCCCCAGTATAGCAAGTATAGTGCCCCAGTATAGCAAGTATAGTGCCCCAGTATAGCAAGTATAGTGCCCCAGTATAGCAGCACACACCTCCTCCCCCCCCCCGCTGCAGTTACCTTGGCCAGCGGTCTCTCTTATTCCCCTTTCTCTCTCTTCCCAGCGTGTGAGTAACAGCGCGCCCTACGGCTGCTGTGATAGAGAGGGAGGAAGCAGGAAGGTGAGAGCGGTTCCTATAGTAACGGTGCGCCGCTACAGGAAGCCGCTCTTTCTCTCCTGTTTTCCTCCCTCTCTATCACAGCAGCCGCAGGGCGCGCTGTTGTGACACACAGTGGGAAGAGAGAGAAGGGAGAATATAAGAGACCACGCGGCCGCCAGAGGCAACGGAGCGGCGGCCGCGGAGGGGGCGGGGCGGGCAGACAAGAGGACAGTCCCGCGGCCCAACTGGAAATGTCCTGCGGACCACCAGTGGGCCGCGGACCACAGGTTGGGGATCCCTGCCTTAGGGACTCAGCTTTTTTCCATTTATATGTCATGAGGGTATATTACTGTTATTTTTGCAAGCAAGGGCTTGTAATTAATGACGGATGCAAAACTGAAAAAAATACACCTTTATTGCTAAATAAAATATTGTCGCCATACATTGCACTAGGGACATATTTTAAATGTTGTAATAACTGGGACAAATGGGCAAATAAAATGTGTGGGTTTTATCCACAATAGCACGTTTTATTTTAAAACTATAATGGCCGAAAACTGAGAAATATTTTTTCTTTTTTTTTCTTATTATTGTCGTTAAAATACATTTAGAATAAAATAATTCTTAGCAAAACGTACCACCCCAGGTGGCGAAAAACAAAACAAGATATAGATAATTTAGTTGTGATAAGTAGTGATAAAGTTATTGGTGAATGAACAAAACAATAAAAAATTTGCTCTGGTCCATAAGGGGAAAAACCCTTAGGGATGAAGTGGTTAAGTATTTTTTATTTTATTACTAATTGGATGCACAGATAATTTGTTCATGACCCATTTTTGATATCCTTTTCCCAGTTAGTAAATACTTTAGTGTTAGGTTTATTCAACAAGACATTGCAAAGAGCACTCTGTGGCAACCAGACTCTATTTTCCAGTAGCCAGAAAGACAGAAAGATGAACTCTGGTTGATTGATGCCATTTACTGCCTTCGCTTTTTCCTCTCAGGCTTATTAAATAACCTGAATGAACTGAATATTTTATTTGGATTTTCTAATCTAACGATCACCCATCTGTTCTCTTGCTCCCCGATGGGACGACCTGTTTGTGCATGAATATTAGTTCTGTGGGGTTGAATGCTGCCAGAATAAACTAGGTTACTTCCTGCATTTGTTCCTCCTGAGAGGCTTGGCGCATTTCAGTCACTCTTCCAGGAGGACAGTGAACTCAAGAGGAAGCAGGAGAGGACTGGAGGGCTCACTAAGAGTCTCTTAGCCATTGCACAATTAGCCAGATGCATCTGTACCCTCCCAGGAAGTCAGTTTCACAGCTCTGAATAATCAGACGTCCCCTAGAGGAATTTGTCAGAATGACTTTGTGCAGCTGCCTACCTCAGAGTGCTGCGTGGTCGGCGGGAAGGCTTCGGCAGTCAGACACATGTTTCCAGTACCTCAAGCCAAACAGTGTCATCTCCTATGTAGCACTCACACTCCTCTGGACTAGAGATTATGGGGCCCGAGGGAGGATCATCTCATCGCAAATGGCCTGTTCTGTGTCTGACATGACAGGATGAAACTCATCAACATTTTATTCTGGTCTCATACTTTTTCTGCATTTGGGGGAAAATAAAATTTGCTGAGGCTTTAATTCTGTCGGAAAGGAAGATAATGGAATGTTCAGGATCATTTAGAGTAATATTCTGATTTTGTGAGGAAAAAGAATGAATCCTCAGGACATTGTGTGGCGTGCAGACGGGTCATGTGCCTTAGTTTATGCTTAGTGTCAGTAAGGGTCATGGATGTGCCCTAGTTTATACTTGTTGGCAGTATTTCAGAATCAGAAAAACATTTATTCACCGAGCACGACTGGGTCATGCCCGGAATTGGGTTTGGTACTTAATAGCTCTGAGTAGAAACAGGAATATAGATAGTATAACAATCAAAAAGTACAGCAGTGACAGCAAGATACAGTACGAAAGGGATGTTTCCGCTAGACAGTCTAATTGGTTCAGTGGTCGCAGCCTTAAAGTGAACCTCCAGACTAAAATTCTACTCAGCAGCACTGAAAATGCTTGGTGTTTCTTTAACAGTTTCACAGCATCAGAACTTTGTTTTTCTTCCCCAAACCTCATTTTTAGCTGCACAAAAGAAAACTGCCCGGGCATTTTTCCCCTGATGCTGTGCAAAGCATGATGGGATTTCTGATGTTGTTGTTCTCCTGTTTTGGTGCAATTTTTTTTTTCAAATATTGAATTTAAGATTTGAAGCCTAGCGCACACAGCTGGTAGGGATGATCAGGACACAGGACAGTTGGAACTGTGTCTCATGCTCCCTGTCACCTCCTTTCCACCAAAAAGATGGCTGCCCCCATGAAATCACAAACATTTGCCCGTTCTCTCTAAGGCTGGTTTCACAGTGGGACGTTAAAGTCCCACGTTACAGCAGCCAGTAACGCAGCCCAACTCACAGCACTGTAAAATCAATGTGCTGTTCACAGTGTACACGTTGCGTTACATAGTAACACAGCACGTTTAAACAAAGTGCTGCATGCGGTACGTTATACCAGGCTAAGCCACGTTAGACTGTATGTACATGCTCAGTAATGTTGGAGGAGGAGGTTTCCCCTCCTCCTCCGAGCCAGCCACATGGCTAATTAATATTCACAGCACTGTGGTGACTGTGGTGGGACTGTAGTGTTGTCCGGATCATGAACTCAAGAGGATCCATTTGATCCGGATCTTTTTTGTGAGTCGATTCATCCGGATCATCACAATGAAAGATTTGGTTCACAGTGGATGTCAGTCTGGAAGAAACAGTAACATACAGAATGTACAGTGCAGGGAAAGTCCTGTCCTGCTAGTCATTTCACCCCCAGTCTGCTTCCCTAGTAAAATGATTCAAATAATTTGGTTCAAAGATCCGAATCTTTTCAATGATCCGATTCAAATGATCCGAATCCTTAAAAAGATCCGGACTTCCTATCACTAACCTGGAGCGGCTGCTTTGAGAGCTGCATAACGCAGCTCAATCTGACGTCCAACTTCAACACCACCATGCGTTGCGTTAGGGGCACGTTATGCGACCATAACATCCCCTAAAACGCACCGTCTTGGTGGGAAAGTAGCCTAAGAGATTATATTACTTATCTATTTTAATTAACATAACTAATGTAACTTAATGACAGTATGTTTGTTTAGGCTGAAGTTCCCCTTTAAGGGGGGGAAGAAAGTGAGGGGAGTAGGCGCTGCAGGTGGGAAGGCATGGAGGGAGTTCAAGAGGTATATCGCAGAAAGAAGAAAGAGTTCATATGCTTTGAAGTTCTAGTGGATGGTGGATCTCCCAAGGAAATGTTATGTAGCTTTGTGATAGCTGTAACGGCAGACAATGTTTACGAAGAGCCGTTGCACACGCACCAGCATACTAATGGTTCACAGTGTGGTCAAATGTGGCACAAAGCCAAATGGGCAGGTCTAGCCTGGTTCTGTAGGGATGCTATGGTGAGAAGGCAGCCAGAAGCCGCATTTCTCACACTTGTGGCTTGTGACCATGCTCTTTGCTCTGTAGTCCTTGTCCTGCTAGGATAGTGGATCGCCCAAGGAGGTGTCATGTAGATATGTGATAGCTGTAACGGCAGGTCATTTTTACCAAGAGCCGTGTTGCATTGGTAGCAAGTGCATGCAAAGTAAGTTAAAAATAAAAAGAGTAGGTAACTAATGTTACTGGTTTAGTGGTTTTATTTATATCGATAAACAATGTGTTTTGTGTGGGTTCACCCACACTTCATCAGGTTATGGTTGTAGATTGCTTTCAGATTCTTTAACCACTTAAGCTCTCAGTCGTTTTCACTTTATGCATCCGAGCAATGTTCACCTCCCATTCATTAGCCTATAACTTTATCACTACTTATCGTACAAAAAAGTTTATTCCAATATACTGACATATAATAATAAATGACACAATGAGATTCAAAGAGATTCAAAGACTCAAATAAAACCAATTAAAATGCGACCAAATCCATATCCTGCTATCATTTACAGTATTGTGTTATATGATATTTCCTCAGCAGGATATGGATTTGGTCGCATTTTAATTGGTTTTATTTGATTCTTTGAATCTCATTGTGTCATTTATTATTATATGTCAGTATATTGGAATAAACTTTTTTGTACCGTTTCCAGTGGTGCTGTATATATGGGCTTTCTTTTTCCCTTTACATTTTATATTTGAGCCCTAGCACGCTAGTTGTTGTATTTACATTTGCAAGGGTTGCGGACATAAATTGCAATTTTATCACTACTTATCACAATGAACTGATCTATATCTTGTTTTTTCCGCCACCAATTAGGCTTTCTTTGGGGGGTACATTTTGCTAAGAGCTACCTTACTGTAAATGCATTTTAACAGTAAGAATAAGAAAAAAAATGAAAAAATTCATTATTTGTCAGTTTTCGGCCATTATAGTTTTAAAATAAGACATGCCTCCATAATTAAAACCCACGTATTGTAGTTGCCCATTTGTCACGGTTATTTCACCGTTTAAATTATGTCCCTATCACAATGTATCGCAACAATATTTTATTTGGAAATAAAAGAGCATTTTTTCTGTTTTGCATCCATCACTATTTACAAGCTTATAAAAAAAAAAAGAGAGAAATATTTCATCTTTACATAGATATTTAAAAAGTTTAGACCCTTAGGTAAATATTTATGTGTTGTTTTTTTTATAGTAATGTTTTTGTTTTTTTTATTAAACATTTTATGTGGGCATTTTTGGGAGGGTGGGATACAAATAGTGTTTTATTTGGGAAAATATTTGTGTATTGTAATGTTTTTTTACTTTTACTTGTAGTTTTACTTTTTGGCCACAAGATGGCAATCTCGATTTTGTTTACATGACGTCACTCTAAGCGTACAATGTACGCTTAGAGGGACATAGCTTCAGAAAAAGCGTAGCTTCCGAGAGAAGCTGTCGCTTTTTCAGCGGGGGAGAGGAATCAGTGATCGACACCATAGCCCGATACATTGATTCCTGGGCTACCGAATCCGTGGCCGGGAGTGCGCGTGCACGCGCGCGATCGGCCGCGGGAGCGTGCGGGAGCGCTCCTGTCCTCCTTGACGTTTTTATACGTCAAGGACGACACAGTGGTTAAATAGTTTACTGTATTTGAATAATATTCATAACTACCTTCTTAAAGAGGGATTAAACTCTGACATAACATTCAGTAATAACATGTTTTCCACCTTTTTGTACCCATACAGTTATCATATTTGCTTTTGTGCACAAGTATTATTGTCAAGTTCCTAAAGTACAATTTATCTGCACTGCAAGCTGCCATTGTAATTTATTGCATAGCTGCTGTATTTATATATTACAGGGTATCCAGTGAGAACGTGTCTTCTGTGTACATGTTTGGCTTGCAGTCACTGCTAGCAGTATTTATATTGTCCTGTTTATTTTCTTATCGGCTACTATTGTAATCACCTCCTCAAGTTTGCCAATGGGGCTAAGCTTCCCACTAAAGAAGAAAGTGCTGTGTTTAACTGTTTAAATGCTGCTCTGCTATCAGTAGTTTTTCTGGTAGTACCTTTTTTGCTGTAAAGAATCTTTTAGAGTGAAGAAGAAGCAGTAGAATGTTGTACTGTGTTAGTTGTCAGTAAAAGCAAGAAGTTTTGAATTTACGATGATACCATTTATTGGCTAACTTTGAATAGGAGTAAGCGTTCGGCAATGAAGCTGTGTTCTAAATGTTGTCAGTAACAAAACTTTTTGCTGTTAGAGCAAAGAAGAAATCCTGAGCTTCCTACCACTTTAAATGATCCTAAGATGCTTCCCCTTAGGTGGTAAGCCTGATGACCTCTAGTTCTCTATGCATAGATTAATATAACACACAATGTTCACCACTGAAGTACATAATACAGCAGCTTATTACAACCCGAGTACATACGATTATAACCAGATTCTAAGAAGAATTGAAGGAATTTAAAACAGCCGTTATTTAATACCCTAACAAAGAAACATATACAGCATGTACTAATAGGAAATATTACAAGCAAGATATGTTTGGGAATGGTCCTAATCAGATTAGGACCATCTGAAAATGTGCTTTTGAGTATATTTTGGCAAAATGTAAAAAACAAAACCTTTTGAAACTAAAAACTCAAACCCCGCGCTCACATGGGTCAGGCTTTGATGTATAGGTTACTATACATCTTAACCTTCAACCATATGTGTGATTATTAAAAAGTCTCACTATGCCCCAAAATGTGTGTGTTTTTGTTCATGTAAACATCTAATTCAGATTTGTGAAACAAGAATGTTTGGTTCAGCTTAGATGAGCTTCCTGCCTTGATGCAGGAACTTGTTGGTAAGCAGAAATACAGCTGGATGAAACTGTTCCCTGTTACAGTACTATTTAAAAGCCTCGCGCAGTCGCGGGCCGCTCACACTTGTCATTGGAAATTCTACATGTGATTTACCGCATGTACGAAATTGAATTCACAATTATTAAAGTCTATTTTGTAGGAATTTTTGTGAGGCCGGTTTCACAGTGCAAACTGGCATCACACTGCCAAAAACATGCCTTTAGGGAACACCTAGTTAGTACATGGTCTTCCCTGTCTGTCCACCAGCCAAGCAGGAAGTGACGTGCGTTCATACTGCTTCAAATATGCGGAAGTGTATTGTTAAAGTACGCTTCCGCGCATGTGCGCTGTGATGTCGCGTCATCGGCTGTTTAAAAAACCCTACGTCGTCAGAGACTAACATGACTTCCAGGCGCGCAGATCGCCGCAGGTCCCGCATGGTAACTTGGTTCTGCGTTAGCGTTAGATTAGGCACTTCCAGCGCAGCGTACCGCAACATGGGAAGTATGAACTTCCCCATGGGGTTTCATTAGACTGCAGTAGCAGTTCGGCAATTTTCCACACCCCACCGCACTAGTGTGAAAGGGCCCTTGGCAGTTTAGTGATGTTTGTGCATTTTGCAGATTTTTGGTTTGCGTTTTTTTTATGTATTTAGAATGATTTTCGAGTGTAAAACGGGCTGAGGAAGAATTTTACAATGGGCAAGCTCTGACTAAATAATTTATAAATTATTGAAAAAAATAAGCAATTTTATTCATTATGTTATTGTCACTACAGTTCATCTTTAACCTTTGTCAGTGTTTATTATGTCGAGAGAAAATCTCTATTTTATCTCAATCTGATCCCTCATGTTTTACAGGCCAAAACAACAGGCAAAGATGGCCGAATACTGCAAGCAAATCTTTGGGGATGGACTTCTGACTGAGCCACTGGAGAAGCATCCTGTAAGACTGTGTGTGGTGCACATTGTAATACAATATCACTGGGCTGTTTTTGTAAAATCGGGTCCAATTCAAGGTGTAGGATGCCAGAGAATTCACAGTGCAGTTCCTATCTAGTGTCAAAATCCCAAGCGGGTCATTTCTGTGCTGGCGGCGCCTCAGGCAGGCCTGGATTTACATCATAGGAGCCTATAGGCACAGATGTCCTGGAACCCTAGACTTCACCCTCCATGAACCTACGAACCCCCGCTGAACCGCACTGCAAGTGTGCTGGATGTTCCAGATGTCACTTCTCCCTTACTTCCCTTGCCCATCATAGGTAGCTACAGGTATCCCTTAATACTGAGGGTACCTCTGGCTACCTAATGCTAAGTTGTTAGAGGTGCCCCGACTGAAGGGAGATCTCATCAGTGGAATGCAGAGAGCTGGGTGAGTAATCTCAATTACGATCAACTTGAGACTCTGCATAAGGAAGGAGGGAGGCGCTAGGGGAGGGGATTAAGCCACCTTTTCATCATCGGACGCCTGTAGGCACGTGCCTACAGTGCCTTATGGGAAATCTGGCCTTGGCTGTAGGAAAATTGGTGCCCCCATAGACTGCAGCTATGCCTGCGTCCAGGTGGTAATTTGGATGCAGCTGGTAGTCAATAATTATTGTAATTAGGCAGTGCAGATATCGGCAGAGGGCAAATTTAGTGCCAAAGGCAATGCTTATATCAGCAGAGATTGCAGCAAAAAGGGGTAGGTTAGGGTTGGCCATTGATAGAGGGGAGGGTTGAAGTGAGAATGGGTAAGGTTAGGCAATAATTAAATATCGGTTATTCGTAATTACATAGAGCCCAATACCAGTAGTAGGATATCAGTATTTTTGCCAATATTCTACTAGGGACTTTCCCCGGGGCCCAAATTATTGCTCATCCTTGTCAAAATCTGCCTACTTTATGTTATGTATGCACCAAGCTAGGGTAGCCATGCCCACCCTGCTCGGACTTAACCTCCTAGGCCATAATCACGAGCTCAGCTCGGGGTAAGCCGCCGTGGAGGATTTCTCAGGCCCTAGTGTGCCGATATGCATTTTTTTTTTGCACGCTGCTAGCACTTTGCTAGTTGCCGTGTACAAGCCGATCGCCGCCGCTCCGCACCGATTTGCCGCTACCCGCTGCGTTAGAGGGCCCCCCGAGACCCCGCCAGGCAGCGCTAAGGGGTGGATCGGGACTCCCTCCGACGCCATGATGTGGATGACGTCATCCCGATCGTCGCCATGGCGTCGGGGGAAGCCAAACAGGAAATCCTGTTCTGAACGGGATTTCCTGTTGAAGGGGTGGGTGGATGCCGCTTCACAGCGGCTATCATGTAGCTAGCGATAGGCTGCGGCGCCCCCTGGCGATATTATTGTATCACCCAGGAGGTTAAAGAAAGCCTGTAAGAAAAAAAAAGCCCCTGAGGGCTTAAGGGGTTCTTACCTCGGGAGGAAGAAGCCTCTAAATCTTAATGAGGCTTCCCCCTTCCTCCTGTGCAGCATGGATCCAGCACTGGGACCCCCGGACCTCTCACATCTGCGCAGTAGAGCTGACCCCATTGGGCTCAGCTATTTCCACCGAGGGGGAAGACGGTACTGCGCCTGCACTGGATCCTGGAGATAATATCCCCACGTGCTTGCATCTGCACGCATCTGGCAACAAGCTTGTTGGCGGATTTTTTAGGGAGCCAGCGCTGGATCGGGGCTACACAGGAGGACGGGGGAAGCCTCATTAGGATACAGAGGCTTCTCATTCCCGAGGGGCACATGTTTCTTAACAGATTCTCTTTAAATAAAGGCAAAGCAGGTACTTAGGGATGTGATCAATTTTCATGCAGACAATCATTAACCCTCTGCTCTCAAAACACATGCTTACTGTCCTTATTATATAGAGGGAACCTTGACTGGGTGAACTTGCCTAGTACAAAAAATACTGCATTTTTGACAACTCTCAGTTGCTTTTATTGCGGTTAGTGTTCCAGCTTGTTGTGAGCATGTGTGCTGAGTGCAGAGGGTTCATGATTGTTTATATGTCATGCATATACATGTCACAATGTGAGGATGGCAGGAGGGGACCCAACTGACAACACTGTATTACTGATCTTATAGCAAGACAAGAACAATTAGACATAATTTTAGTATATTTTAAGTTATCAGTGATATCTATCCCTAGAATGAAATGGCCACTTTTCAGTATGAAAGGCCGTAATAGGTATTGAGTAATTTGGGCACCGTCAAAAGACGGAGCGCAAATTACTACAAAAACACTGTAATTCGGCCTCCAGCAATAGCTGGCAGCCGAATTACATCTTACCCCACTATCCAAGGCAGCCTGGAGGGGGAATAGTAATTAACGTTTCCGGGACTTGTGCATGAGCAGGGTGAGCCATTTATCAGGTTTACCCTGCGCCCAAATCTCCCTGTGGTCGTTTAATAGGTACCCCTCACCTCGGGTTCCTTTTCATTTTGCTGCTCCACTCCAGGATTCCATTTACAAATGTTTACTAAGAAGCCGGAACAAAAATGTGCAACCTTTTGTTTTAATTTTGGTTCTGCTGAAATGGCATTTTTGATGCAAAATTGGTTTTGCATAAAAAGGCTAATCTCTCTCTTCAATCGCTTTCTTTTTACAGCAAGCAGCACTTGGAATTATTATTATTTCCCTGCGTTCTTAGCTAGGCGATGTTGTCAATTCTGAAAAGGATTGATTTTTTTGCTTTGTAACCCAAGTCCTTTTCCCTCTCTAGCTGGAACAGGGGGTGCCGCTTCCCAGCCCCATGGAACTGAAGTTTAAGATTCTGGTGAAGAATAAGAAGAAATCTCACAAATCATCAGAAGGTAGCGGAAAGAAGAAGCTGGCGGAACAAGCGTCCAATGCTTGCAGTGATTCTTCCAGCGTGTTTGAGCCGTCCTCCCCGGGGGCAGGTGAGTCAATAGTGTTTCTGTTGGATGCATCACAAAGGCCTAATGTGTAAAAGTGTGAGAAAATCATGTGTGTGTACTTCACACAGCAACCAAACTATACTTCCCTCTGCAGGAGTAACAGGAAAGGGAGTCACTTTGGGTGGAAGGGAAGTTGTCATGCAGATGGTTTACATTTTTTTTAACTCTACAGTTAATGTATATGAAGTAGAGAAATCACAACATGTTAATGCTATCTTAAAGCATACTTGAAGTGACATGACATAAACATATTCACATATAGTACTAGCCCTACTAAGAAATTATCTGAAGTACCTTTCTGCTTTCCAGTACAGCAAGATTTAGACAGCTTGAGTTATTATCTATGAAAAAGAGTTGTTGATCAGCTTATCTAATTTAGTCCGGTTTACTGAAAGGTAAATAGAAGCTAAAATGCCTAATCTGCCAGGGAGAGGGGACATAATAAGGTTTTACTAAAGGAAAGTTCAAAGGGTCATTAAGTCTGCATCTTTTTAAGCTTATGGCCTCTTTTAGATGGGCAGCTGAATTTACCCCCTGTCATTTTCCTGCACCGGCTGGGCACTTGTTAGCGCTCAGCACTGGCATGGGATAGGCGCCCCCCCATAGAGTCACATCTGAGCAGGGCCACAGCCAGGTAACATCACCTGTCAGGCTTTGGGTGGCAATAGGCTTTGGGCAGAGGTGGCATTAGTGTTGTAGGCAGCAGGGTAGCGTTGGTGTTATAGGCAGTGGTTGTGGTGTGCGCATGCATTTGCCTCATCTAGTATAAAAGGTGATTTGCGAATCTTTTGAGAATTGTGAGTTTACTGGTTCTACCAGAAGCTATGGAAAATACAGTCAGATGGATGATTCCTGGGACTGCCTTAGGCCAAGCAGAGGTTACCTGAACAACCAGCATACCAATAAGTTCTGCTCTTGACACGATTATGATCACGACTTAAAGAGGAACTGTAGTTAAAAATTACATAATGATTAAAATTGATGGAGTAGTGCTTATGCTCTTGCCTTGCAGCGCTGGGTCCCCGGTTCAAATCCCAGCCAGGGCACTATCTGCAAGGAGTTTGTAGGTTTTCCCCGTGTCTGTGTGAGTTTCCTCCGGGCTCTCCAGTTTTCTCCCATACCCCAAATACATACAGATAAGGGTCACCCTAAATTGGCCCTAGACTATGATACATTCACTACACGACACATACATAGACATATGACTATGGTAGGGATTAGATTGTGAGCCCCTCTGAGGACAGTCAGTGACAAGACAATATAAATACTGTACTGCGCTGCGTAAGATGTTGGCGCTATAGAGATGATGATAATAATAATAATAATAAGGATATTATTGTAAATCTTGTCCTGTCCTCTCATGTCCTGTGGAAATTTTGTCAACTGATCATTCTAAAGCTATAAAGAAAATAATAGCAGGTCTCCCAGAATGCCCTGGGGAAGAATTACACATATCTAAACAGCCTAGGCTAAGCATCATTGGGAGGGTGGGTTACATAGCAATATACAGCACTATATACAGTAGATATAGGAAGGGTTTATGATGTTGAAACCAGAAAAATTAGTGCACACCTCCCAACTTTTTGAGATGAGAAAGAGGGACATGTAAGCCACGCCCCTGCCACACCCCTGATCACGCCCAGGTCACAACCCTAGCCACGCATACCATAAAGATTTCATAAGAAAAATATGTTGTTTTATAATTCAAACCACACTGGTACTTTCTATCCTGGTTCATTTTCCTTCATATTAGCATTTTAAAATTAGTAATATATCAATTTAAATGATGGGAAAAAAGTTAAGAGTCAATCAAACACATTTTTCCGCTGATAAATGTATCATGAAACGCTATTTACAGTTTTAATGTAAATACATTGTTTAATATGTTAAAACTGTAAATAGCGTTTTATTACATTTATCAGCATAACGGTGCGCCATTAACAAATGCAGGGGGGCTAGTGTTAGGCAGCGGGATGGGGGGGGGGAGGCAGCGGGACACTGGAGGGAGTAGGGTTAGCTGGAGGGAGGATGTGTGCATAGACATACATTACCTTGTCCCGGCCGGCGATCGCTCCTTCACTTCCTAGTTAATTTGCAGGCGTCCTGCATCCAGCCAATCACCATGCACGGACTTAAAGGGATACTGTAGGGGGGTCGGGGGAAAATGAGCTGAACTTACCCGGGGCTTCTAATGGTCCCCCGCAGACATCCTGTGTTGGCGCAGCCACTCACCGATGCTCCGGCCCCGCCTCCAGTTCACTTCTGGAATTTCTGACTTTAAAGTCAGAAAACCACTGCGCCTGCGTTGCCGTGTCCTCGCTCCCGCCGATGTCACCAGGAGTGTATAGCAGAAGCCCAGTATGGTCTGTGTCTGCGCAGTACGCTTCTGGTGCCATCAGCGGGAACAAGGACACAGCAACGCAGGCGGAGTGGTTTTCTGACTTTAAAGTCAGAAATTCCAGAAGTGAACCGGAGGCAGGGCCGGAGCATCGGGGAGTGGCTGCGCCAACACAGGATGTCTGCGGGGGACCATTAGAAGCCCCGGGTAAGTTCAGCTCATTTTCCCCCGACCCCCCTACAGTATCCCTTTAAGCCACAAGGTGATTGGCTAGATGCAGGAGTACAGCAAACTGAAGGAGCGATTGCCGGCCGGGACAAGGTAATGTATGCCTATGCTCACATCCTCCCTCCAGCTAACCCTACTCCCTCCAATGTCCCGCTGCCCCAACCCCGCTCCCCGCTGCCTGACACTAGCCCCCCTGCATTTTGTCAGACTTATAACGCCATTATAGCGTTATAAGTGTAAGGCACACTGCATGCGCTAATTTGTAACACTTATAATGCTATAAGCTATATAACTTATAAGCATTATATAACTGGTCAATGCGGCGCCATTTCTATTGCCCCGGTGCTGTACACCATTTTTATCTGTCCCGGGCAACAGGGGTGGCTCAAAGGGACACAGTGGAGTCACATCAATTTTTCTCCCCTGTTAGTAAAGTATAGAAGAGATAGGATTATGATATCACCGGATATTATTAACTATTTTTAGGAAACAGCAAGATTTTTTAAGTTCTGAAATTAACTTAACCAGAGGAGGATTGGAAGTGTGTCTAAAGCTGTGTACACACACCAGATGAAATTTGGCCAAAGCAGCCTAAAACCACCAACCTGTGCCAAGAATCCTGCATATGTACAGCAGCCTGCGACCCCCTTGGCCTGGCAGAGTATTTCAGCCAAGTGCTGACCAAGAGCATTGTTCTTCCCTCTGACCTGGCTACAGTGTGATGTCACACCCGTTCCACTCCATCGGCCCTCCGCCCCTGTATTGCAACAGAACATGTCACTAGTCCACACGCTAACAACAATTCTGCACAGCTTCCCTCCGGCAATGAGGCCCTAGGAAACGGATCGATTCCCTGCCAGAACATGCCTCTTATGTGTGTATGAGGTTTGAGAACTTCTCTAACTCCTTTTTAACTTAAAATGAACCAGAGATGAAGCACCCTCATGTATTTTACCATATATATCAGTGGGAACATTAGAGAAAACACCTACCCTGCTCTCTGTTTCATTCTTCACTGCTCAGCCTGTTTGTTATCAGCCCTGATAAAATCCCCGACTGAGCATTCAGTCTGTCTTTGCTCAGGAATCATTATAGCTGAGTCATTATAGCAGAGCCAGAAGGGGGCAGGCTTGGGCTTGAAAAGACATCAGAAAAGACAGACTCAGCTATAATGATTCCTTTTCAAAGCCCGACTGAATGCTCAGTTGGGAATTTTATCAGGGCTGATAACAAGCAGGCTGAGCAGTGAAGGATGAAACAGAGAGCAGGGTACGTGTTTTCTCTAATGTTCCCACTTATATATATGGGAAAATACATGAGGGTGCTTCGTCTCTGGTTCACTTTAAGTTCAACTTAGTGCAAAGAAATGTGAGTAGCAGTGCAGGGAGTGGTCAGGCCATCCCCCAGGCAAAGCCACCTATCCTGGCAGGTCAGTAATCATTGCTGAACATTTAGCCACCGCAGACCATAGCAATGCCTGCTTTGGGAGATTCGATTTGGACATTGCTACATCTTCGTTCATTTTCTGTAGAGGTTTCCATACACTTGTAGATCGGTGGTAGATCAAGTAAAAGACCTCCTGCACCTTTAGATGCATAGGCACCTTAAAAATAAAGTATCTTCCATCTTCACTGTGCCCTTTGTGCAAAAGTACAGGACCCGAGGAAAGTGTTAATAAGGGATGAGTTAGGCCGGCGATAAATACAGCCTATTTCTTCTGCGGCTGCATAAAGTTGATGAGAGATAACGTGGCACAAATAAATGGTTATACCTCCCAGCAGAACACTTCAACACTGTTCAAATAAAAGCCCCGGCCACCTGCTCAGTGTGTCACTGTGTAGTGTGTACAGGATCTCCCTCTATGCGAGGCTAGCGTATGGTGCCAAGCGGCTGACAAAGTCCCCCATCAATTTATTACCAAGAAACTTTATCTGTAGCTGGCAAAAAAATACGACTTTTATTTTCCTTTTTAATATTTCTTTGCAAACAATCCAAACTGATGAATCCCCGCTCTTCACCTGACAGGCAGCACATGGAGCAGCTTACAGTAAACAGCCTGTTAAGGAGGACCTGAAGAGAGAGGTACAGTGGGATGCGAAACTTTGGGCAACATTCTTCATTGTCATGATTTTCCTGCATAAATCGTTGGTTGATGCTGGTTGATAAAAAATGTCAGATAAATATATCATATAGGAGACACACACAGGGATATTTGAGAAGTGAAATTACGTTTATTGGATTTACAGAAAGTGTGCAATAATTGTTTAAACAAAATTAGGCAGCTGCATACATTTGGGCACCACAAAAAAGAAATTAAATCAATATTTAGTAGATCCTCCTTTTGCAGACATTACAGCCTCTAAATGCTTCCTGTAGGTTCCAATGAGAGTCTGGATTCTGGTTGAAGGTATTTTGGACCATTCCTCTTTACAAAACATTTCTAGTTCATTCAGATTTGATGGCTTCCGAGCATGGACAGCTCTCTTTAACTCTCACCACAGATTTTCAATTATATTCAGGTCTGGGGACTGAGATGGCCATTCCAGAACAGTGTACTTGTTCCTCTGCATGAATGCCTTAGTGGATTTTGAGCAGTGTTTAGGGTTGTTGTCTTGTTGAAAGATCCAGCCCTGGCACAGCTTCAGCTTTGTCACTGATTCCCAGTCCCTGCACTGGCCACACAGCCCCACAGTATGATGGAACCACCACCATATATTACTGTAGTTAGCGGGTGTTTTTCTTGGAATGCTGTTTTTTTTTTTCATTCATGCATAACGCCCAAATAACTCAATCTTAGTTTCATCAGTCCACGTCGCCTTATTCCAAAATGCAGCTGGCTTGTCCAAATGTGCTTTAGCGGCTCTGTTTGTGCTGTGGGCGAAGAAAAGGCTTCCTCTGCATCACTCTTGCAAACAGCATCTCCTTGTGTAAAGTGCACCAAATGGTTGAACGATGCACAGTGACTCCATCTATAGCAGGATGATGTTGTAGGTCTTTGGTGCAGTCTGTGGGTTGACTCTGACTGTTCTCTGTGGTTTTCCATTTCCTCAATATGTTCCTAACTGTAGAAACAGACAGCTGAAATCTCTAAAGCAGCTTTCTGTATCCTTCCCCTAAACCATGATAGTGAACAATCTTTGTCTTCAGGTCTTCAGATCATTTTAGAGTGGTTTTGAGACCCCCATGTTGCTACTCTTCAGAAAAAATTAAAAGAGAAGGGAAACATACAATTGAACCCCTTAAATACTCTTTCTTTTAATTGGATTCACTTGTGTATGTAGGTCAGGGGTCGCTGAGCTTACCAAGCCAATTTGAGTTCCAATAATTAGTTCTAAAGGTTTTGGAATCAATAAAATGACAACAGTGCCCAAATTTATGCACCTGCCTAATTTTATTTGAACAATTATTGCGCACTTTCTGTAAATCTAATAAACTTCATTTTACTTCTCAAATATCACTACGTGTGTCTCCTATATGATATATTTGACTGACATTTTTCATTGTAACAACCAATGATCTATACAGGAAAATCATGACAATTAACAAGGTTGCTCAAACTTTCGCATCCCACTGTATATGGAGACTGCTATATGTTGAGGTGGTGGGTGGTTAAGGCTATGTATCCATGGGTGTTTTTTAAGGTTGGGGGGGGTTAAAGTGAACCGGAGACGAAGCACCCTCATGTATTTTACCATATATATCAGTGGGAACATTAGAGAAAACGCCTACCCTGCTCTCTGTTTTACCCTTCACTGCTCAGCCTGCTTGTTAACAGCCCTGATAAAATCCCCGACTGAGCATTCAGTCTAGCCTTGCTCAGGAATCATTATAGCTGAGTCATTATAGCAGAGCCAGTAGGGGGTAGGTTTGGGCTTGAAAAGACATCAGAAAAGACAGATTCAGCTATAATGATTCCTGAGCAAAGTCAGACTGAATGCTCAGTCTGGGATTTTATCAGGGCTGATAACAAACGGGCTGAGCAGTAAAGGATGAGACAGAGAGCAGAATAGGTGTTTTCTCTAATGTTCCCACTGATATATATGGTAAAATACATGAGGGTGCTTCGTCTCTGGTTCACTTTAAGGCTAGGTGTGGGTGTCAAGGTTAAACATCAGCTGGGGTGGTGGTGGTTGGGTTCAGGCATCAGCAGAGGGAAGTTAGGGTTAGGCATCGGCGGGGGGTGATTAGGGTTAGGCATCGGCATTGGGGTGGTTAGGGTTATAGGGTTAGGCATCGGTGGGGGGGTTAGGGTTAGGCATCGGTGGGGGGTGGTTAGGGTCAGGCATTGGTGGGGTGGTGCTTAGGTTTAGTGATTGGCAGAGGGAGTTGATTAGGGTTTGGCATCGGCGGAGGGTGTTTAGAGTTAGGCATCATGGGGGGTGTGTGTCTAGGGTTAGCTGTCAGCTGGGCAGGGGGGGTTGGTTAGGGTTAGGCATAGGGCGGGTGGTTATGGTTAGGCATAAAGTCGGTGATTAGGGTTAAGCATAGGTGGAGGGAGGGTTCTATGTGAGAATAGAGTAGTTTTTTAGCTGTGGTAAAAAAATCAATATCATTTACCAATATTTTATAGTCATTTGCACTTCATAATAGGAGAATATCAGTAAACTTACTGGTATTCTACTAGCCGATATTTTGACCGCCCAAAAATGGCACCCTTTTTGTATGTATGCACTTAAGATACCCGCGTTGCCCAGGGAAACTGCACTTTTAGTGATAAATAACCTCAAGCCCGCCATCACTGGGTATGAATTTATACAAATGCATCTCCCTGTGTAATACTTGTCATCTATGTTCCCTTTCTGCACACTGCTGCACAGTGGTGCTCAGCAGAGCTCGAATATTCGAGTAGCTCGAATATTCGAGCTCTTTTCCAGCTATTCGAGCTCGGTATTCGAGCTCCGAATAGCTGGAGCTATTCGAATGGGCTATCCGAGTACACTCGAATAGCCCATTCACTATTCGAGCTATTCGAGCAACCCGGCGCTATTCGAGCTCGGTACCGAGCTCGAATAGCGTCATAGCCCAGATTGATGTCCTTAGAGCCAATCAGAGGGCTCCCAGGCCCTCTGACGGCAGCCAATCACAGAGGGGGACCCTGGCCAGCCCCTACCCTATAAATAGCGGCCGCCATGTTCCGTTTCTCCATGCTTGCCTGAGACTTGTACAGAGAGAGAGTTGCTCCTTTGTGCTTTGGCTTAGCAAGTGCTCTATTGTGATCATTTACCTAGCGTTTTTGCTCACCTACACCTGCCATATACACCTATATTGTTGTTAGTTAGATAGACATTGTATTTTAGTTAGTAGCTTGTGTGTTACATTAGAGACAGGCAGCTGCTGCAAGCTTACAGGTTTAGGCCTCAGGGGGGCCTTGCCTCTGTGGGCAGCTGTCCTCTGTTTATTTCTCTCATCTATACCAGTATTTCTGCTGTCCTTTACTAATAGTATTGTAGTTATACTGTACTAGGAGTAGGACACTCACTGACTGTCACTGTTTATAGGCTACTAGCTAGCTCCTGCGTGTGTGCACTCACTCACTGTCTGTGTGTACACACACTCTATTTCCTTCTGATTACTGATAGATTATTGTTATTTAGTTGTACTTACTTACTACTTACTCTTACTGTACCCGTAGGGACACTCACTGTCACTGTTCATATAGGCTACTAGCTCCTGCGTGTGCGCACTGCACTCACTGTCTGAGTGTACACACACAACACACACTCTATTTCCTTCTGATCGCTGATTGATTATCGTAATTAGTTAGTTGTACTTACTGTTACTACTTACTCTTACTGTACTAGGAGTCTAGGACACTCAGTCACTGTCCATAGGCTACTAGCTCCTGCGTGCGTGCACTCACTGTCTGAGTGTACACACACCCACACTCCATTTCCTTCTGATCGCTGATTGATTATCGTAATTAGTTAGTTCTACTTACTGTTACTACTTACTCTTACTGTACTAGGAGTCTAGGACACTCAGTCACTGTGTTCATAGGCTACTAGCTCCTGCGTGCGTGCACTCACTGTCTGAGTGTACACACACCCACACTCCATTTCCTTCTGATCGCTGATTGATTATCGTAATTAGTTAGTTGTACTTACTGTTAATACTTACTCTTACTGTACTAGGAGTCTAGGACACTCAGTCACTGTCCATAGGCTACTAGCTCCTGCGTGCGGTCACTCACTGGGCCTGATTCACAAAGCGGTGCAAACTTTTTCGCGGACTATTGCGCGCGCAATTTGCCGCGATTCGCGCGATCGCGGACTTTTGCGCGTGCAATTTGCCGCGATTTGCGCGAATCGCAAAAAGTCCGCGATCGCGCGAATTGCGGCACTTTTCGCGCGCAAAAGTCCGCGAAAAAGTTTGCACCGCTTTGTGAATCAGGCCCACTGTCTGAGTGTACACACACCACCCACACTCTATTTCCTTCTGATCGCTGATTGATTATTGTAATTAGTTAGTTCTACTTACTGTTACTACTTACTCTTACTGTACTAGGAGTCTAGGACACTCAGTCACTGTGTTCATAGGCTTCTAGCTCCTGCGTGCGTGCACTCACTGTCTGAGTGTACACACACCCACACTCCATTTCCTTCTGATCGCTGATTGATTATCGTAATTAGTTAGTTCTACTTACTGTTACTACTTACTCTTACTGTACTAGGAGTCTAGGACACTCAGTCACTGTGCACCGCTTTGTGAATCAGGCCCACTGTCTGAGTGTACACACACCACCCACACTCTATTTCCTTCTGATCGCTGATTGATTATTGTAATTAGTTAGTTCTACTTACTGTTACTACTTACTCTTACTGTACTAGGAGTCTAGGACACTCAGTCACTGTGTTCATAGGCTTCTAGCTCCTGCGTGCGTGCACTCACTGTCTGAGTGTACACACACCCACACTCCATTTCCTTCTGATCGCTGATTGATTATTGTAATTAGTTAGTTCTACTTACTGTTACTACTTACTCTTACTGTACTAGGAGTCTAGGACACTCAGTCACTGTGTTCATAGGCTACTAGCTCCTGCGTGCGGTCACTCACTGTCTGAGTGTACACACACCACCCACACTCTATTTCCTTCTGATCGCTGATTGATTATTGTAATTAGTTAGTTCTACTTACTGTTACTACTTACTCTTACTGTACTAGGAGTCTAGGACACTCAGTCACTGTGTTCATAGGCTACTAGCTCCTGCGTGCGTGCACTCACTGTCTGAGTGTACACACACCCACACTCCATTTCCTTCTGATCGCTGATTGATTATTGTAATTAGTTAGTTCTACTTACTGTTACTACTTACTCTTACTGTACTAGGAGTCTAGGACACTCAGTCACTGTGTTGATAGGCTACTAGCTCCTGCGTGCGTGCACTCACTGTCTGAGTGTACACACACCCACACTCCATTTCCTTCTGATCGCTGATTGATTATTGTAATTAGTTAGTTCTTCTTACTGTTACTACTTACTCTTACTGTACTAGGAGTCTAGGACACTCAGTCACTGTCCATAGGCTACTAGCTCCTGCGTGCGTGCACTCACTGTCTGAGTGTACACACACTAAATTTACTTGTGATTACTACTGATTATTGTAACTGCTAGTTGTACTTCCTGACTGTTACTACTTACTTACTGTACTAGGGGACACTCACTCAGTCACCTCACCAACCAACCCACTCCATTAAAGTACCCCACTTTTCAGCCGCCCTTTTAAAAAACTTTTCTCTATACGCCCAAAACATTGAAGATGTCTGGAAGTGGCAGCCAGCGCGGTTTGGGCAAGGGGAAGGGCAGCAAGGGAATCAGGAGGAGAGGGAGCAGCATTGTGGCAAGCCGCGGCCGCGGGCGCGCCACCATGCACAGTTCCGCAGCAGCAGCAGCAGCGTCAGTGGCTAACATTCCTCCCATAGCCACTGGACGTGGACGCCTTGGGCGCCGCCCAACAGGAGCATCTGCAACTCACGCTGCAGAGACACAGCAGCAGCAGCGTGTAGCACCTGCTCCCATTTTCCTCCAGCCGGGTCGGAAACGTCCCATTGAGGAAAAGGATGCAGACACTGTGGTGCAACTCATGACGGAGGATGAGCAGCCCGCCATCAGCTCTGCATCCGAGGCCTCCACCCTCACCACCACCACCACCCCTGTTCGCAGCAGCCGCCCAGCAGGGTCTGGGGAGGAGGCCAGCTCACCGTCACTCGCCGACCTGTCATTCAGCAGTCTTTTGACCCCAGGCATCATGAGTAAATTGTCTGCTGTTGTTGGCGATCTTGAGGAGGAGATGCTGATGGGCACTTTGGGGGATGAGGGATTGGACAGCAAGACTGTGGCGACAGTCAAGCAGCCCATCCATGCATCAGGAGAGGAGTTTGGGGGGTCCTCATCCCAGCAGGACATGTTTCAGGAGGGGGAGGATGATGATGACCCGGTGACAGACAGAGACTGGGTGCCACCACCTCCAGGGGATGTCGTCCTCAGCAGCTCTGAGGAGGAGGAGGAGGATGCTCTTGTGGGCCTTGCAAGGAGGCGCATCATTGCAAGCATTGGCAGCAGCAGTAGGCAGGTCCCACAGCCTGCTGGTGTCTCAGGCTCAGCAGCAGCAGCAGCAGCATCTGCCAGTACCACCACCAGCCGCACCCAAGCCCCCCAAGCCCCCCCCCCAACCACCACAGGGAGACAGGCAGCAGCGCTTCCATGCCGTACGGGGATGTTTAAGTCACCAATCTGGCGATATTTCACCATGCCCACTGTGTACAGCAAGTACGCCACTTGCAACCACTGTCAGCGGAAGTTGAGCAGAGGTGCAGACCCCTTAAAGTTCTGCACCAGCTCGCTCATCAACCACCTTGCGGCTAAACATTTCCACCAGCATGAGGAGTTCCAGAGGCTGAAGGCATCTGGTGCTGGCAGTGGCACCACACCCATCACTGCACAGCCTTCAGCAGCAGCAGCAGCAACAGCAGCCACCCGCCCTCCTGCTCCTCCAGCAGCACCAGCAGGAGTGCGGAAACGCACTGCTCCTCCCCCCTCTGCAACTCCTGCCGCCGACACTGAGGCCTGTTCTGGCAGCCAGTCCTCAGTGGCCTCCTCTGCTGTGTCTGCTGATTCCCGTGTCAGCAAAAGGCCACGCCAGAGCCTTTTGAGCGAGTCCTTCCAGGGGGTGGTTAGGGCTCTGCCTCCCAGCAGCCGTCGCGTGCGGCAGCTGAACGGCTTGCTGGCACGGGCCATGTGCTCCCAACTCCTGCCGTACACGCTCGTGCAGGAGGGGAGCGACATTCGTGCGCTGCTTGCTTGCGCAGCCCCAGACTGGCAGCTCCCCAGCAGACACTTCTTTGCCCGCAAGGCCATTCCTGCACTGCACCGCTTTGTGATGGCCAATGTGGAGCGAGGGCTGAAGCACGAGGTTGGTGAAAGGGTCCACGTCACCATGGACTCCTGGAGCAGCCGCTTCGGGACAGGCCGCTACCTGTCCTTCACTGTCCACTGGGTCAGCTTGGTGGAAGGGGGTGAGGATGGGAGAGCAGCAGCGGGCACAGCAGCAGCAGCAACACAGTGGGTGGTGCCACCCCGCAGGGTCAGGGGAACTGCAGCAGGTTCCTCCGATCCTCTGCCATCCTCCGGCACACCTGGCCAAACCCCCCGCCTCAGCAGCAGCGTGAAGGCCCGCCACTGCCAAGCGCTGCTGCACTTGGTCAGCCTTGGGAAGACCAAGCTGACGGCAACCCATGTGTTGGCCAAACTCCAGGAGCAGGAGAGGATTTGGCTGACCCCCAGAGGCCTCAGAGTCGGAGAGGTGGTGGCCGACAATGGGGCCAATCTGGTTGCCGCAATAGACAGGGGAAACCTGACCCACATCCCCTGTCTTGCCCACGTGCTGAACCTGGTGGTGCAGAAGTTCCTGCGCACCTACCAGGGGATGGGCGAACTGCTGGAAACGGCAAGGAATGTTGTGCGTCACTTCCGGCGCTCGGCTGCAGCCTGTGCGAGCCTGGAAGACGTGCAAAAGGAGCTGGATCTGCCACGCCATCGGCTGATCCTTGACGTTCCGACTCGCTGGAACTCCACCCTGGCGATGTTGGAGCGTCTGGTTGAACAGAGGCACGCTGTCAAACAGTACCTTGCCCTGGCCACTGTTTCCGCAGCTCAGAGAAGGGACAAGACCAGCAACATCCCGTCCATCGTCCCCGATGATGACTGGAGGCACATGCAGCAGGTGTGCTTTGTGCTGGCTCCCTTCCTGCAGGCCACAAACATGGTGAGCAGGGACCATGCTATGGTCTGCGAGTGGGTGCCCCTGGTTTCTCTGCTGAACAGGGCCCTCGATGCTTTGCTGGAACAGGGAGCGGCAGCCTTGGACCAGCAGGAGCGGCAACCAGCTGCGCAGTCCACCTCTGAGGGGGAGGAGGAGGAGGACTTGGTGGAGGTCCCTGACCTGGCTGCTGATGAGGGGGATCAGCACAGCGCAGCTGAGTTGGTGCGGGGGTGGAGAGAGGATGAGGCGGCAGAGGAGGAGGATGAGGACAGCACTGACGTCGATGTGCCAGCAGACGTGGCCCGCCTCTTCCCAATGGCAGCGCACATGCTGACGTGCCTGCGCAGGGACCCCAGGGTGATCCAGATGAAGCAGAGGGAGGAGATCTGGATCAGCATGATGTTGGACCCACGCCTCAAGGGGAAGTTGAGCCAGTTCCTGCCGCCTGCAGGAGGAGACCCAGCGCAACAAATAAGGAGCTTGCAGCAGGCCCTTGTTGAGCGCTTGGAGGAAGCCTTCCCCCAGCCTTCCACCCCCACTGTCCAGCAGCCAGCACAGAGGCAGCAGCAGGTGCCTGCATCCAGCAGCAGCAAGCGCCCCACAGACCTGCTGTCTCTCAGCCACGAGCTCTACAGGACTGTAGAGGCTCCGGCAGCAGTGACTAGAGAGGAGATGCATGCAGCAGCATCCTCCTCCGGTCACAGCCAGCGCCTGACCCGCATGGTGGCTGACTACATGGGGTCGTACAGCGGGCTTGACAGCGATGCCCCTGTTGATCCCATGGAGTATTGGGTCAAGCGCATGGAGATCTGGAGCGAGCTGGCGCAGTACGCCCTGGAAGTGCTGTCCTGCCCCCCTTCCAGCGTGCTGTCCGAGCGCTGCTTCAGTGCAGCTGGTGGCGTGGTCACCGAGAAACGCTCACGTCTGTCTCACAAGTCTGTGGACAGACTGACGTTTCTCAAGATGAACCAGGCGTGGGTGGAAGGCGAGTTCCTGGCCCCTGTTGTCGGCGAGAGGGGGACATGAACTGGCTGCCGGAACCATCGTTAATGTGCCTTACCACCCTTTACCACCTCCTGGCTCCTGCTCACTAAGCCAGCCTGGTTCACTTTGACTATTACGTCGCCTGCAGCCACACATTTTACACCTACAGTGGGCTGCTGTGTACTGCCCTTCTGCTGTCTGTCTGTGTTTCCCACTGCCAGGGTACACAGAATTACCTTCTTCTGCTGCCACTCTGCCACCAGCTATTACGTCAAACAATAGCTATATTGGTTGCAAAACCAAAACCAAACAAACCATTAAAAAAAAAAAAGGTTTAATTTTTCTGAGGTGCCCGGGTTGAAAACTGTGTTGTCCCAGTTGTGTATTGGACACAATGTGGGCTGCACGACCGCTGTCTGGGACCTCCTGTTGTGTTTATTTACAGCCCTGGTATCACCGCTAGGTACCAGGGCTATTATGTCACGCTGCCTACCTGCTGCCACACTCACACTGCTCCTCCACACCTCCTCCTGCTGCTGCTGCTGCTGTCTGTCTGTGTTTCCCACTGCCAGGGTACACAGATGATTTACCTTCTGCTGCCACTCTGCCACCAGCTATTACGTCAAACAATAGCTGCTCGCCTACTCCTCCATTCCTCCTCCTGCTGCTGCTGTCTGTCTGTGTTTCCCACTGCCAGGGTACACAGAATTACCTTCTTCTGCTGCCACTCTGCCACCAGCTATTACGTCAAACAATAGCTATATTGGTTGTAAAACCAAAAACCAAAAAACCATTAAAAAAAAAAAAAAAAAAGGTTTAATTTTTCTGAGGTGCCCGGGTTGAAAACTGTGTTGTCCCAGTTGTGTATTGGACACAATGTGGGCTGCACGACCGCTGTCTGGGACCTCCTGTTGTGTTTATTTACAGCCCTGGTATCACCGCTAGGTACCAGGGCTATTATGTCACGGCGAGCTGCCTGCCTCATTGACTGCCTGCTGCCACACACTCATCCTCCTCCTCCTGCTGCTGAATTTACCTCCTGCTGTCTTTGTGTTTCCACTGCCAGGGAGCACATACAATGGCGCTTCCAACATGCGTGCGCCCACCAGCTATTTGTTACGCTCAAAAATAGCTGCATTTCTTTAAAAAAAAATTGAAAAGAGAAATACGTGAAGATGATGAAGAAGAAGATGAAAAAGAAGAAGAAGATAAAGAAGAAGAAGATGAAGAAGATGAAGAAGATGAAGAAGAAGAAAAAGAAGATGAAGAAGAAGATGAAGAAGATGAAAAAGAAGAAGAAGATGAAGAAGAAGAAGATGAAGAAGATGAAGAAGAAGAAGATGAAGAAGAAGAAGAAGAAGAAGAAGAAGAAGAAGAAGATGAAGAAGATGAAGAAGATGAAGAAGAAGAAGATGAAGAAGATGAAGAAGATGAAGAAGATGAAGAAGAAGAAGATGAAGAAGAAGAAGATGAAGAAGAAGATGAAGATGAAGAAGAAGATGAAGAAGAAGAAGATGAAGAAGAAGAAGAAGATGAAGAAGATGAAGAAGAAGAAGATGAAGAAGAAGAAGATGAAGAAGAAGAAGAAGAAGAAGATGAAGAAGATGAAGATGAAGAAGAAGAAGATGATGAAGAAGAAGAAGAAGATGATGAAGAAGAAGAAGAAGAAGATGAAGAAGAAGAAGAAGAAGATATAGAAGAAGAAGATCTAGAAGAAGAAGAAAGATAAAGAAGAAGAAGAACAAGTATATACAGTAACACTACTGAACAAAATTTAGGACACAACTTCTCTTTCCACATTTTTTTTTAAAGGAACATCCCCACATAATCACTTGCTGTTTTTACTTGGAAAAAAAGATGTTTCTTGCATCATTCACCCTCAAAACAAGTGTTAGAAGCTATTTAAGGCCAATTCGAATAGTCAGCTCGAATAGTGAGCTCGAATACCGACTCGAATAGTGAGCTCGAAGTCCGAGGTCGAATCGAATAGTAAAAATTATTCGACTCGAATATTCGACTGACCTCGAATAATTTACTATTCGAATTCGACCAAACTCGAATTTTAAAAAGGGGTATTTGAGCATCACTACTGCTGCACTTTATAAATAAATGATAGCAATCGTTTCGCCATTTATTCTTCTGCAATTTCCAATTCAGATGTCCTAATGGGCGTCATGTGCTTCCCCCCCCCCCCCTTCCCCTCCATAAAAGCCTGCAAATATGAGCAGATTACAGTAGGCAGGCTGAGTGCTCCAACACACCTCACTATGCAGGAGAGAGCCATTAAGTGAGTCAGCGGCTGGCACCATGGTGGGTGTCGCATACTGGTAGAGGTGGCCAACCAACCAGAAAATTGTGTCTCTGACAGCGCTTGTGAATGTACACATGCATGCACACAGTCATACATTACAGCTCTGGCAAGAGAGGCTTACAGATCTGCATGTATAGATTCTATAGCATGACTACACACAGCTCTTCATTAGGAACACGCACTACAGGAGCCATATTGTTTCATTTGTTGGAATAGCAGGCCTTCTGTTTAATGATTTAATAAAATACATACAGAGAACCTGCTGAGATATATTTGAAAGAGGAAGCAAATCGGCCTAATTAAATGGAAAGTGCATACAGTGTGTGTGTGTGTGTCATTTGAAAAAGCTGCATGTTTACAAGGGGGCAGGTTAATGGTAGTAGAATATTCATATAGTAAAATATCGGTAATATTTACCGATATTTTACTATGACCTATCCCAGGGCTGGGCAATCTTTATGCTGCGGGCCACTGGCCGCATTCTTTACATTTCAACCCCCCCCCCCCCTCCCTCCCTGCAGAGTTGTGAGCAGCCTGTGGGGGATTTGAAACTCACCTTCAGTTACCGATTCCCAACGTTGCGTCTCCATGGCAATATGACGTAACATGACGTGACGTCAGGACGTGCCAGCGTATTACACGTTGGCTACTAGTGTGTAACACGCTGGCGAGTCATGACGTCACGTAACTTCCTTTAACCATGGAGACGTGATGCGGGAAGTGGTGAATGAAGGTGAGTTTCAAACCCCCCGTAGCCCGCTTGCAACTCTGCAGGGAGGAAGGGGAGAAGGATTGGAATCCGGCCACCTGTTGGCGGGCCAGTGTAATAGCACACATGGGCCGTAGTTTGCCCAGCGCTGACCTATCCTCTACCTACTCTCACACAGAACCTACCCTGGTGGTACCTAATCCTTAAACCCCCTCTGGTGGTGCCTAACCCTTATCTCTACCCCTGGTGGTGCCTAACCCCGAGACCCCCCCTCTGGTGCCTAACCCTTAACTCCACCCCTGGTGGTGCCTAACCCCGAGACCCCCCCTGGTGGTGCCTAACTCCACCCCTGGTGGTGCCTAACCCTAAGACCACCCCTTCGCCCCCAAAGGTGGTGTCTAACCCTTAACCTCCTTTCTACGGTGGGCAACTAACCTTCACCCCCAACTAACCTTAACCCCCCCTCTGCTAACTTTAACCCCAACATCTTGTATAAAAGGGCACCCAAGTTGCGGCTACAAACAGTAGCTAAAATTGCGGTGACAAATAGTGGCTATGCATAGAAAATAGCAGCTACATATAGTGGCTACAAATTGTAGCCACTGTTATAGCAGGCGCCAGTTTAATCCTGTGTGTGCACCAAGATTTCTGTACAGCTGCTAAAATCAATAAGAGAAGCAAATTCTGGTTTCCGAACTTAAATTTCAAATTTTAAAGCAAGCATGGAGAAAGGGAGATTCCATTTCCCTTCTGATATCGCTTTAACCACTTTCAGACAGCGGTAGTCCTAATCTATTCCCTGTTTGTGTCCGCCTAAGCCTGCCAGGACGTAGATTTCAACTTGCGTATTCTGCATGGACCCACCGCTACCGTTGATTTCACCTTTCTCCTGCCACTGCAGCGCACTCGCTCTGCTTTCGGTATCACAGCAGAGCTGAGTGAGCCAATTTCATCGGCTTCTGACCCTGTGATTACTGTGAGACAATTTTATTGGCTCACATTGATCACAGGGTCAGGAGCCAATGAAAATGGCTCCTAACCAGCTCACAGAACTCTGCTGTCATAGTGACAGTAGTGCAAGTGAGCTTCAGCAATGGGAGAGCGGTGCAATAGGCGGTATTGGTGTATCCATGCGGCGTGCCGTCAGTGAGCTGGTAATTTCCTCATAGTTGTTTCTTTTAGGGCCCGTTTCCACTATCGCGAATCTGCATGCGTTTCCTGCATGCAGATTCGCACAGCCAATACAAGTGGATGGGCCTGTTTCCACTTGTCAGTTTTCCTGAGCGTTTTTCTGTGCAGGATTTTTCTGCACGGCAGAGCCCTCAGAATTCGCCTGCGGGCTCGTTTCCACTATCGCGAATCTGCATGCGTCCAACGCATGCGGATTCGCACATGGTATGCAAGTGGATGGGCCTGTTTCCACTGTTGCGTTGGTGATGTGCGTTTTTTTCAGCGGTGAAAAAACGCACAAAAGAGCCAACAATTTCGCCTGAGAGTGGAATGCATGCGAATCGCATGCAATGTATTTAATAGGAAAATCGCATGCGTTTTCCCCATGCGTTTTTTGCCGCGAATTCGCATGCGAATTCGCATAGGTACGATGTAAATTCACACAGGCAGTGACATGGTTAAAATCGCATATACCCTCACCTATGCGAATTCGCATGCGAATTCGCGGCAAAAAGCGCATGGGGAATCGCATCCGCATGCTATTTTATCAGCGGTGGAATCCAGGCGATTCCGCACCGCAACAGTGGAAACGAGCCCTGCGTGTGGAATGCATGCGAATCGCCGCTAATGTATTTAATAGGGAAATCGCCTGCGACTTTGGTATGCGAATTTTCATGCGAATTCGCATGGAAATCAATGGAAATGCACACCGGCACTGCCATGTATAAATTCGCATACAGCGTCATTTATGCGAATTTTCACGCGCATGCGAAATTCGCATCCGCATGCGAATTTTTACCGTGGCGATTCGCACTGCACAAGTGGAAACGGGCCCTAAAACATACTACCAGTAAACAAGGATGTCGGCCAGGTGACATTCACCTCCTGCACACCATCCTAAAGTTAGACTGAGAAACTACCATTCAGTAAGAACTTGGGAAAACGAAGAAAACCCGCCCCATGAGGAATGTAAGTAAGGAAAAATAGCTCATAGGAACAGCACCACACTATATTGAGGTATAAAGCATCTGTAACAATTTATTCAATATAATTCATTCCAATAGAAGAGGATAAAAACATTAAAAACAGTAACACAACCCTCCATATAGGAAAATATTGAATCTATTAATCATAGATGAGAATCGTAATATGATGGTGGCATCGATATAAATAATGATAATAACCAATCAGCGGGGGGGGGGGGGGGGGGGGGGGGTGTGTTCAAAAAAGAGCACCCCAACACTGTATGAACTCGGGCTCAGAACCTCCAACTGAAAAATGACAGTGAGAAGGTACAATATATGAACAAGAAAAGTACAAGTGATTAATCAAGTAAATAGTAATTCATAAACAATGGCTGACCATGGATAACTCATATTAAGTAAAGTGCTATAACGTGCATAGTTTGAGTGAAACTGACAAGTGGGTAAAGCCACAGTGACAGAGAGCAGGAGGTATACTTAGCCGGTCTAGGATGCCCAGGAGGCGAATGTGTTGGAGAGGGGAGACCTCGGTGGACTACTCCACCGGTATCGCGGCCGTCACGCCGTTTTTTCAAAGAGTGCGAGGGCTGTGTTACTGTTTTTAATGTTTTTATCCTTTTCTATTGGAATGAATTATATTGAATAAATTGTTACAGATGCTTTATACCTCAATATAGTGTGGTGCTGTTCCTATGAGCTATTTTTCCTTACTTACATTGTGCATACCAGCTCTAGCACACACTATGGTAAGAGGGCAGTGTTTCCCCTAGATAAAGCCCCATGAGGAGATTGACTAGTCCACAACCAGTCAGTAAGAGACCTGAGCTGAGGTTAATAACACTCACTGTAAGTGACAGCTACATTGGAACAATGTCACTTGCAATGCATTTTACTCTGGGACAAATCTACATCTTATATATTTGTGTACTTTTCTATTTTAAACTTTTACGCTTTTTCGTCACGGTGCCACTTTAATTTCCTTCCCTTTCTTGGTGAATACTAAAAGTATGATCATCCTTTAACCTGCTTTGCAATAACCTTGAGTCAAACTCAGGTTGAAAAAAAGAAGCCAGGAGAGGAGTGGTAATCCCGAGCTTGACTCCAGATAGACCCCAGGAGGTATAGGGAGAGAGCCCAGCATGGAAACGTTTCTCACTCATCTCCCCTGGGATTCAAACGCTGGCCGCCGGAAATCGCATCTTGTTCAGAAGATTCTGTTTAATAGACCCTGACAATTTTGTGTTTCTAGGACTTACGAGGGGTTTGCTATTAACTGCTAAAGTCGGCGGATTTCTACTGAAATGTAAAATGCAGAAAATAGGCAGATGCAGATTTTCTGCATTTTACATTACAGTAAAAATCCGCAGACTTTAGTGGTTAATAGCAAATCCCCCTTAAGTCCTAGAAACACCAAATTTTCAAGTTGTATTACACTGAATCTTGTGAACAAGATGCAAATAAACGTTTTCAAAAAGACCTTATAGTTTTCGAGAAAATCGATGTTAAAATCGTGCGGGATTTCCGGCGGAAATTTCCGCGATTTCCGGCGGAAATCCGCCTACGGCACTTGCATTACCGATTTCCGCATTCCGATGCAGAAATGCAATTTCCGATCGGAAAATTCGGAAATTGCATTTCCGCGGAATCCGAATGAACATCCCTATCATCATGACAGCTGGCAATCTCATTATAGGGGTACAGCGCCACCCAGAGGACGGAGGGATAATTGCAGCGCTGGATCCCAGAGTAAGTGTAAAATCCAGAAATAACCATACCACCAGGGAGGTGAAATAGACTTTCGTTTTGGAGTTTTAGCTTTCCATATAGAATGCTGATACCCAGAACCACAAAGATCTGACCATTTTTTATTCTGTCATGGGAAGGAAGAGAATAAAATCCCCTGTAACCTGCAGCACAGAGCTAATCTTTACACAGTTTATGGAAACTATTAACATTCTCCCGGCAGCTCAGATCCAACATGAATGTGTACGTTCCGGGATGAGTTGCTAATTTTAGACTTCCCTGGCACACATTTAGCCTGGAAAACCTTTTTTTTCTTTTTATAGATATTTGCATTCAATTAAAACTGCTTTGACTGGGCCCCTTTCCTCCAGCCGCAGTTAATGAGAATTGCTTTGACAACTTGGTGAGGTCAGGGTGGTAATTATCCCGGATAAGGATTGTGCTGGGCATCGTGATACTTGGTGGGCTTCTGTAATAAAACACACAAGTAGATGTAAAAGGAATGCGGTCACATGTTTTTGTAGGATGCATACACACAGATGGATCCAATGAGCGCAACAGCTTGTAGCCTTTGGCAGGATCTAAATATATGAGTTGCTATACGCGAAACAATACAAAGGAACATGCAACCATGTGACCCGATATGTGTGAACAAATGGAAGAAATGAAAATGGGAAGCGTATGGACAGTGCTGTATGGGATTAATTACAGAAGAATGATACTTACTTGTCCCAAATAAATCCCAGAACTTGCTGCGCATCCTGTAAACACACATCTGGTTCCTTTATGCAACAAGCATCTCTAACAGGCTGTGGGGTTTAGGGCTCCTTCGCAATGACTGATATTTTCCGCCAACAATTAGATGACTGTGTTAAAGAGGAACTCCAGTGAAAATAATTATTTATAAATGATTTAGTCAGTGTTTGCCCATTGTAAAATCTTCAGTCAGGCGCACATCTAGCTACTTAATATTGAGGGTACTTATGGCTACCTAATACTAAGGGGCGCCTGTAGCTACCTATGACGGGCAAGGGAAGTAAGGGAGAGGTGACAGCTGGGCCAGCACACTTGCGGTGTGGTTTGGTGGAGGTTTGCAGGTTCATGGAAGGGGAAGTCTAGGGTGCCAGGAGATCTCTGCCTATAGGCTCCTGTAATGTACTGTAAATCCGGGCCTGAAGTAGCCGATTGGCTACTGGCTGCATTGGGCGGCTAACTCACACTTTGTGCCTGATTACCAATAACACAGGCTTCTAATAGCTGAAAATGACTTGATCTGCCCTTTTCACCCTCTAAAAACTGTCCTGTCCCTTCCTAGGCCCGTGTAGAGTTGTCAGGCAGAAATGGGTAGCCCTAAATTAGGGGCAGGTGTGTTTTCTTATCTTTCCTGATGTAATGATAGAGCCTTTGAAGAACTTCTCAGTGATCAACGTCTTGTAATGTATTGCCACATATTGGTACAACAAATCATTCCATGATGTTTAATTACATGAAGTAATGAAGAACAAATTGTTACTAAAATGGTTTTTGCAGACATATCGACTTTGACTACACAAATGCTAGTAAAGATTACCCTCTTGTGGTGACAGTGTGTAATTACGCTTCCATAGTTTAAAAATTCCAGATACATTTTTGGTAGCAGGAAAACAAGGGCGCCGGTGGCTCGCGGACAAAAAGGGGGCGCCGCCATAGACTCTAATGCATTTATTGTTAATACGGCGCCCAAAGCAGAGAAAAAAGGTGCAGGATAACTATCGTTATCAACATTAGAACATTAACATTTTTGAAATGTTATCGTTTTAGAAACTTGCAACGTTATAGTTTTTGTAACTTTATATCGTTTGTATGTACAGATTTTACAGTTTCAAATATGTTATCGTTTCTATGTGTGTATTGGTGTTTGTGCAGGGGCGGTGTTTAAGGTTAGGCACCACCGGGAGAGGGGGGTTAGGGTTAGGCACCACCAGGAGGGTGGTTAGGGTTAGGCACCACCAGGAGGGTGGTTAGGGTTAGGCACCACCAGGAGGGTGGTTAGGGTTAGGCACCACCAGGAGGGTGGTTAGGGTTAGGCACCACCAGGAGGGTGGTTAGGGTTAGGCACCACCAGGAGGGTGGTTAGGGTTAGGCACCACCGGGAGAGGGGGGTTAGGGTTAGGCGCCACCAGGAGGGTGGTTAGGGTTAGGCACCACCGGGAGAGGGGGGTTAGGGTTAGGCGCCACCAGGAGGATGGTTAGGGTTAGGCACCACCGGGAGAGGGGGGTTAGGGTTAGGCACCACCAGGAGGGTGGTTAGGGTTAGGCACCACCAGGAGGGTGGTTAGGGTTAGGCACCACCAGGAGGGTGGTTAGGGTTAGGCACCACCAGGAGGGTGGTTAGGGTTAGGCACCACCAGGAGGGTGGTTAGGGTTAGGCACCACCAGGAGGGTGGTTAGGGTTAGGCACCACCAGGAGAGGGGGGTTAGGGTTAGGCGCCACCAGGAGGGAGGTTAGGGTTAGGCGCCACCAGGAGGATGGTTAGGGTTAGGCACCACCGGGAGAGGGGGGTTAGGGTTAGGCGCCACCAGGAGGGTGGTTAGGGTTAGGCGCCACCAGGAGGGTGGTTAGGGTTAGGCACCACCGGGAGAGGGGGGTTAGGGTTAGGCGCCACCAGGAGGATGGTTAGGGTTAGGCACCACCGGGAGAGGGGGGTTAGGGTTAGGCGCCACCAGGAGGTTGGTTAGGGTTAGGCGCCACCAGGAGGGTGGTTAGGGTTAGGCACCACCAGGAGGGTGGTTAGGGTTAGGCACCACCGGGAGAGGGGGGGTTAGGTGCCACCAGGAGGATGGTTAGGGTTAGGCACCACCGGGAGAGGGGGGTTAGGGTTAGGCGCCACCAGGAGGGTGGTTAGGGTTAGGCGCCACCAGGAGGGTGGTTAGGGTTAGGCACCACCAGGGTGGGGGTGTGGTTAGGGTTAAGCGCCACCAGGGGAGTGGTTAGTTTTAGGCACCACCAGGGGAAAGTTCTGTGTGAGAGTAGGGTTGGGGGTAACCTGTATTGTTGAACTATGTAACGATTTTTAAAGTTAATATCTTTTCGTTTTCATGTCCCATCTCCTGTTTTAAAACGGTATTTATTGTTAACCAATTACATTAACAATGTTTATCATTATTGAGATTTCGTATCCACCTGCGCCAATTTGTTATCCAGCTGGGCCGTTTTTTCTGGCATCCTTTTTTCATGCACCCACATTTTTTTAACTGCACAACTGTAAATTTGAATTTCTTAGTAACGCATAATAATTTCATGTCTCATATTTGTACTTTTTGGAACAAGTATATTTAGAATACCTGTCTGACTGGGTCCTGTAGCTCCATTCCAGACGACTCCTCCTATCTCAGCTTCACGCACATGAGAAAGTCAGGAAGGGGGGGACAAGCCAGTCTTTAACTGTTAGCACAGGTCACCAGAATCCTCCATCCACCACCCTATGCTTGTAAGAGACTAACTCTTTGTTGCCAGAACTACAGCTCTGCAGTCTCCTAATGAAAAGAATCTGCTGTAGCTGCTGGGCTGGTCACACAGTGGTGCAATTGAAGTGCAGACCTTCAGCTTTAAATCAGTGTGGTGAACAAAACATTGCATAAAAATGTGAAGTAACTAAAGCATTTTTTGTAACACAATCCCTTCATTTCAGGCACGCAAACGTAATTGGACAAATTAAATACCTAGAAATAAAATGTTCATTTCTAATGCCTGTTTGAAAACCCTTTGCTGGCAATGACAGCCTGAAGTCTTGAAATCATTGACATTACCGGATGCTGTGTTTCCTCTTTCTAATGCTCTGCCAGGCCTTTGCTGCAGTGGCTTTCAGTTGTTTGTTTGTTCATGGGCTATTCTGTCCAAAGTTTAGTCTTCAACAAGTGAACTGCAGGCTCAATTGGGTCAAGATCAGGTGACTGACTTGGCCATTCAAGAATTTTCCACTTCTTTGCTCTAATAAACTTCTGAGTTGCTTTGGCTGTATGTTTTGGGTCATTGTCCATCTGTATGATGATACGCCAAATCAACACCAATCATCAATACACCAAAACCAATATCAAATCAACACCAAATTTAGCTAAATTCGAGCAGACAAGTATGTCTCTGAGAACCTCAGAATTATTTCAGTTACTTCTGTCCTGTGTCACATCACCATTAACCCCAATAAACAGTAGTGTCCTAGTGCCACTGGCAGCCATGCATGCCCAAGCCATCACACTGCCTCCTTTATGTTTTACAGATGATGTTGTATGCTTTGAGTAATGAGCTGTTCCTCGTCTTCTCCATACTTTTTTTTGCCATCATTCTGATAGAGGGTGATCTTGGTTTCATCTGTCTAAAGAATCAGTGGCGTAGCTAAGGAGCTGTGGGCCCCGATGCAAGTTTTAAAATGGGGCCCCCAAGCACTCTATACATAACAACTTGTACGGCGCACCAAAACCTGCCAATGGCAACTACAGTGTCAGAGGTGCAAGAAGGGGATGGGGAACAGCTTGTTAATGATTACCGCTATTCAAAGTATCTATAGAAGTGATTATTATGAGCACAGGACCAATAGTGAGCTAATACTGTAGTTGAGGGAGGGCCCTTTGGGGCCCCTCTGGCCCAAGGACCCCGATGCGGTCGCTACCTCTGTATCCCCTATTGCTACGCCCCTGTAAACAATGTGTTTCCAGGACTGTGCTTGCTTTTTTAGATGTTCTTTAACAAAGAAGTCCAATCTAGCCTTTCTATTCTTGAGGCTTACGAGTGAATTGCACCTTGCAGGGCACCCATTTACTTTCATTCAGTCTTCTCTTTATTGGATATCAATATGCCTACCCCCATAGAGAGTGTTGTTTGTTCACTTGGTTGGTTGCTGTGAAGGCGTTTCTCTTCACCATGATTCTGCAATCGTCCATTCCGTGGACATCCATGGCTTTTTGTGTTGTTGAGTTCACCAGTGCTCGCTTTCTTACTCAGGATGTACCAAAGTGTAGATTTTGAGACCTGTAATATTGTAGCAATATTTTGAATGGGTTCACTCTGTTTTTGCAGCCACCCTGGCGGTATTGACGAGCTCAGCTCGTCCAGGAAAAACTTGCTGAAAGAGGTATTGACGAGCTGAGCTCGTCAATACCGCCAGGGAGATTTCTTGCTTCTCTTCCCCGCCGGCTGCACTTTTCCCTCATCAGAGGGATTCCCCAGGATGGCTGGATGCCTGTCAGCACGCTGTGGGTAGCGATCTGTGCTACCCACAGCATACAGAACTAGCATCCAGCCACCCTGGGAATCCCTGTGCAGCCGGCGGGGCAGAGAATGTGTGGGGCTGTGTAGGGATTCCCCTTCTTTGCCTGCGGGTGGCTGGTGCGGGGATCCTCTCTGTGCGGGGGGCCGGGGGGGGATCCCCGTACTGTGCATGCGGTGACCCTTTTGTGTGTGCGGTCGGGACGGGTATCCCCTTCTATGGGGCTGGTCTTGGCCGGTCGGGGACACCCCCTTCTGTGCGGGGTGGGGGGGGTGTCCCCTTCTATGCGGGCTGTGGGTGGCCTCTCCCTCCTCTTCCCCCATCCCTCCCTCTCTGTCCCCCGTGCCCCCCCCATCCCGTGTCTCCCCCCTGTCAGAAGCCCTGCTTTACTCACCTGAGGGCTTTCTCCTGCGCCGGCCGCGATAGACACCCTCCATCGCCGAAGTCCCGGTCTGTGTAATTACAGTACGCGGCTTGGTGACGTCACCAAGCCGCGTACTGTAATTACAGAGAACATGAGACTTCGTGATGGAGGAGGAGGCGCGCCGCTTCCGCCGCAGGAGAAAGCCCTCAGGTGAGTAGATCAGGGCTTCTGACAGGGGGGAGACACGGGATGGGGGGGGGGACGACACGGGGGATAGAGAGGGAGGGATGGGGGAAGAGGAGGGAGAGGCCACCCACAGCCCACATAGATGGGGACACCCACCTCCCCCCCACAACAGAAGGGGGTGTCCCCGACCGACCACGGCTAGCCCCCATAGAAGGGGATACCCCCCCGCATACACAGAAAGGCCACCCGCATGCACAGTATGGGGATTCCCCCCCCCCCCCCTCCCACAGAGGGGATCCCCGCCGGCCACTACCAGCCAGCACAGAAGGGGAGCCCCCCCACAGAAGGGACACCCGGCCACAGCAATGGGGGGGCAGAGGCACCCGCAAACCTGGCTCCCTATACATATGACTCCCTAGACCTGGCTGCACATCTGTCTCCTATACACCTGGCAAACATCTTGCTCCCTATATACCTGGCAAACATCTTGCTCCCTATATACCTGGCAAAACATCTGGCTAACTATTCCTGGCTAATACATCTGACTAACTATACCTGGCTGCACATCTGGCTAACTACACCTGGCTGCACATCTGGCTAACTACACCTGGCTGCACATCTGGCTAACTATACCTGGCTGCACATCTGGCTAACTATACCTGGCTGCACATCTGGCTAATACATCTGAGTCTTATACTCACCATTGGAATGCTGATCCCTCGTCGCGTACCACTGATAGCTTCCCCAGTGCCTTCTTTCATGTCCCTTGGCGGATTTTGCTTCTCCCTTGGCGATCACATGTCCCCCGTCCATCGGCGTTGATGGAACCAGTGTCACACAGCATCATCAAAATCTCACAGCAAACACTTTTTTTTAAATTGAATTCAATACAATAACCTGTATTGAATTCAATATAAAAAAAAAATGATTGCAAAAAAAAAAATTGGTTGAAAATTATTGGAAATTAATTGAACCACTTTTTGCACGGAAATCCTGGGGAAATAGAACGCCAGGGTGGCTACGGATGACTTCTTTCACCTGCATGGAGAGCTCTTAACCATTTGTTGTATGTTTTCAACAAAATCTTCCACATGCAAGCACCACACCTCAAATCATCTCCAGGCCTTTTATCTGCTTAAAGTGACTCTGTAACAAAAATTACAACGTTTTTTCTACCATCCTACAAGTTCCTAAACCTATTCTAATCTGTTCTGGCTCACTGCAGCACTTTGTACTATCACGGTCTCTGTAATAAATCAATTTATCTTTCCCCTGTCAGACTTGTCGGCCTGTGTCTGGAAGGCTGCCAACTCTTCCGTGCTGGTCTGTTCCTCTATGCACACTCCAGTGTGTGTTTTATTTACATAAGCCAGCAGCTTCTCTGCTATCTTATCAGTGATAGAAGAGAGCTGGATAAAAATCCTCCTCTGTTAGGCTGTGAAAGTAGCTGGCTGACACATACTGAGGAATTACAAACACAGGCAGAGCTGTCTGCAGGAAGCCTGTAATGTTCAGTGCATGAGAGAAGAAGGGGACAGAACGTAAACACACAAATGATCTTTTGAGATTCAAAAGGAAAGCTGTATACAGCCTGCTTGTGTATGGATGTATTTTCTATGTGTGGACATATTGTACATCAATCTACTTCCTGTTTTGGTGGCCATTTTGTTTGTTTATAAACAAACTTTTTAAAACTGTTTTTGACTACTTTTAATGCGGCGGGGAGCTGCGAAATTGTGACAGAGGGTAATAGGAGATGTCCCCTAACACACTGGTATGTTTACTTTTGTGCGATTTTAACAATACAGATTCTCTTTAAAGTGGATCCGAGGTGAACTTTTACTCATTGCATAATTGTGTTCCTTTCCTATTGTTTATAGGGCATTCCTCAAGCCAAATACTTTTTTGTTTTAATACTCAATACTCTTATTCCATATAAACTAAATAAACCACACCCACAGGTTTTCAGAGAGCCTTGACAGTAGCAAGGGCTCCTGGGAGCTCAGTCTGGGCAGGAGGAGGAGGAGGTGTTACTAGCCATTGATTTCAGAGGCAGGGGGGAGGAGGGGGGATTAGGTTTTTTTCACAGGGTGAGTGCTCAAGATACAGATATGCCTGCCTCTGTGTAATGTTTACAAACAACATGGCTGCTGCCATTGTATCACAGGAAGAAATAAACATTTTCTATTAAAGCTGTTTGCAGCTAGATTTGCTGTGCAAACTATCTAAACTTTAGATAAGATACAGTATATAGACAAGTTACATGTTATAGTTAGTTATTCATCTAGGATCCGCTTTAAATGATAATGACATAATGATGGACCTGCCCACACCTGCCCATGAAATAGACTTTGAGTCAATTGTCAAATTACTTTTGAGTGCCTGAAATGAAGGGATTGTGTTAAAAAAATGCTTTAGTTGCCTCACATTTTTATGCAATCGTTTTGTTCACCCCACAGAATCAACTGCATCTGAGTTGTTTCATTTAAAATTCATTGGGCTTGATTCATTAAGCTGCATTGCTAAAGCAGTGCACCTTAATGTGAAGGAGCGGCCAGTATGCATGCCTTACATAGCAGCACTCGCTGCTATGTAAGGAGCGTGCCTTCCTTAGATAGGAGGGTGCCTTCCTATACATAGCAACTTCCTATACATAGTAACTATAGTTACTATATATAGGAAGGCACCCTCCTTACAGGAGTGAGTGCTACTATATAAGGCATGCATACTGGCCGCTCCTTCACATTAAGGTGCGCTGTTTTAGCAGTGCAGCTTAATGAATCAAGCCCATTGTGGTAATGTACAGAACCAAAATTAAAAAAAAGTTGTCTCTGTCCAAATATTTATAGGCCTAACTGTATGCTGCACTGGCAATGAGTTTGTTTATAGTGGATCCAATTTACATTCTTAAAATGTACCTGCAGCAAAAAGTGTCCCTGCATATTTAGGCATGCGAAAGCAAATGCTTATTTGCATGAGCAATGTCTCGTGATTAGCCAATTGGCCAAATTTGCAAAGCCAGATTTGTCAGGTTCACTTGGTTGATGCACACATGTTCTTTCTCTGTTGTAATTAGCAGCAAAAAGTGTGCCAAACGGGTACTCGCCTCAGGAGAGGCTTTCCCATCCTCTCCACTAAGCTATTCCAGTGATGTGTCCTCCCAAAACCATTGACAAGCCCTTGTCGACAACTCGCACCTGCGCAGTAGCACGGACCCAATCGGGCTCGGCTTTTTCCACCGAAGCCCAAGTGGGTCTGTGGTACTGCACATGCGCAGTACCATACACAGCAAGAACAGCTGTGTGTGCGCAGCTGCACCCTTTTGTACAATTTCTTATATTTTTGCTCAACTACCAATGTAGAATGTCCATCCAACATGGCATGGACCAGGAAGTGTTTATAGAGTCCAAACAGGATATTCGTCATGTTCGATTTCCGTTGAAATCACTTGTGAGAACTGGTGTGGTTCATTTCTATAGACCTTCATTGTGTCCATCGCATCCATAGCGTATGTGTTGTCTGGAAAAGTCGAATAAGATAGGACTTTGTGTTTCACTAACTAAATGGAAATAATTAATGGTTCAGGTAGCATTGCTTTTTTTTATTTTAATCCCCACCTCAGGTTCACTTTAAGTGAAAACAAAGTGAAGAGATAAACAATTGTATCAATCCTCCTACTCCTAATAAAAATTACTTTTAGATAGCCCACAGTTTTATGTTATGTTTAAAAACTTAAAAAAAACCAGACGGATTGTTTTGTCTCAGCTGAATGTAATGGCTCATACTCACGGGCTACATTTGTGGCCTGTCGCTAGCACACGGGAGCGTGTGCGCGACAGGCCGGCGACAGCTCGTCGCCAGGTCACTCCGCATACACACGGCGGAGGGACCTGGCAACTGATGCGAAGGAAGCTGTCGCTGATGTTCCTCCCCCCGCCGGAAGCTCAGGGTATTCCCTGCTGGTTGCTGTTGCTAGTCCGCATACCCACGCGGACTAGCGACAGTTGCGGCGGAGTTGCAGCGGCAACTGTCGCCAGGCGATTGACCGCGCCAATTGCCTGGCGACAGGAGCGACGGTTCGCTGTCCGCGCCCGTGTTGCGCCTCATACTCACGGACGACCTGTCGCCGCAACACGTGCGTGCCGCGTGTTGCGGCGACAATTGTAGCCCATGAGTATGGGCCATAATAGTCTGCATCTGTGCCTCAGAGTGCTCAAATATATGAACTATTGACCTTTTTATATATCCATTCCTGGCAGAGAACTGGGCTTCCTGGAGCAAAGTATTTTGTGGCTGTAATTTCATATCAGTGGTCCCACTGGGTCCCAACTTGAGAAAAACTGTCAGTTGCATAGCTGAATATTAACTCTTTCAGGCAGAGAAAGAAGAAAAGCATCACAGCATATTTATTTGTGTGCTATGCAGTGTACATACACGTCTGTCTCATCTTGTCACATGTCACTTAAGGTTTCCTTTAAAGAGAACCCGAGGTGGGTTTGAAGAATATTATCTGCATACAGAGGCTGGATCTGCCTATACAGCCCAGCCTCTGTTGCTATCCCAAACCCCCCCTAAGGTCCCCCTGCACTCTGCAATCCTTCATAAATCACAGCCACGCTGCTGACAAACAGCTTGTCAGAGCTGGCTGTGTTTATCTCTATAGTGTCAGTCTGCTGCTCTCCCCGCCTCCTGCAGAACTCCAGTCCCCGCCTGCATCCCTTCCCTCACTGCTGACTGGAGGGAAGGGACGGGGGCAGGGACTGGAGCTATGCAGGAGGTGGGGGAGCAGCTGAGACTGACACTACAGATGTAAACACAGCCTCACAGCACGGCTGTGATTTATGAGGGATTTCAGAGTGCAGGGGGACCTTAGTGGGGTTTGGGATAGCAACAGAGGCTGGGCTGTATAGGCAGATCCAGCCTCTGTATGCAGATAACATTCTTTAAACTCACCTCGGGTTCTCTTTAAGGCTGGCTCTGTTTTAGTAGATCAGTATCGGATTATACCTTTCACACTATTTAAAGGTTATAACAATAGCCCAATGTTTATAGGCTGCAGGAGTTACATGTCAGCCAGAACACTATACTTAGACTCAGATAAACACATCTCGGCTTGATTAATAGATGATTCTCTTATTGCTCTGAGGCTGCACACATTCGTGTATTACCCGCCTGGCACATGCCAAGTTACATCTTGTTTCATCCATTTTGCCAAGCAGCTGTTCTGTCTGTTTAGTCAGTTTTATGCAGAAGTGCTGGTGTAAACATTGCTGACAAATGGGCTCTGCTGAAATATGGTGCTGTAGAAAGTCATCCAGAAAATAAAGAGTAGACATGCCAGAGGCACTCATATTACAAAAGTTTAAAGTAAAACTCCGCTATTCTTGAGAATAAAGCAATCCCCTCGCTTCAGCCTTAAAGTGAACCTTAAGTCAGGAAAAAAATGAGTTTTACTCACCTGGGGCTTCTACCAGCCCCCTGCAGGAGTCCTGTGCCCTCGCAGCCACTCACTAATCCTCTGGTCCCCCGCTGCCAGCTAGTTTCATTTTTGGCGACAGGCCCGCTGCGGCCCGCAATAGCAGCAATAATAATTACAGTCGGGAATGCGGAAAAAACTATGCGTGGCCAGTTCTGACGGGCCTGTCGGCAAAAACGAAACTAGCTGGCAGCGGGGGACAGGAGGATCCGGAAGGGACTGCGAGGGCACAGGACTGCTGCAGGGGGCTGGTAAAATCCCCAGGTGAGTAAAACGCATTTTTTTTCTGGCTTAAGTGTCTCTTTAAGGACACACGGTATAATTTTCCATCGGATCGACCGGTGATTTGATAAGAATTTGCATTGTACGTAGACATCCAAATTGCTTCTGATCAATTTTACATTGATAAGTACCTAAAATTGATCGCAAAATCTGTCACAATCCGATCAGACTGGTCGGAAATTATCTAATAGATCCATCGATCTAAAGGAAAATGATACCGTGTGTACCCAGCTTTATACCTTGTGCAGATTCATGGCAGACATGCTTTTATCTTCTGTTTGCCCAGGTACATACGGAAATGGCGCCTGCGAATAATGGCGCACGGTGATGCCGCTAATCCATCTTCCGCTTATTGTTAATTAACGTTAACACTAAATCGTTAATTACCATTTTAAAAGCGTCTTCTCAAAAACGTTAACTAATGTTTATAGTGATAATAATAACTCTAACGCTCTTAATAGTAATCTTTATTTAAAGTTATTATTTTTTACTTGACTAATTGCTATTTTTTATTTTTAAATCATTTTAACATTTCTTATAGTTAATAGTTAAATGTAATGCAGTGCGCAGTCCGATCCTGCAAAGTCAAAGTGTATTAGAGTTAGTTAACGTTAAAAGTATAGTACATTACAGGTACAAATTAGCTAACCTTATTAATGTTGAGATTTATTTTTTTTAAAACCTCCAATCCTGCACAGTCACAGTGTATTAAAGTTAGTTAACTTTTACAGTACTTCACATTACTTGAACAAAGTTGATTACGTTAATATTGTTTTTTTTAAATCTTCAATCTGGGACATCTTTAGATTTTTTAAGTGTTACATTAAATCCATGGGACTGCATTCAACACTCATTAATTACAAGATCACCAATACTATAAACCTTAAAAGAAATAACTCAGACACCAACAGGCGGTTAACAGGCCGCGGCCTCTTTATTGATTAAGGGGGAGGGATAACCATTGTTTACCTTTTATTTTATTTATTTCTTTTTTAACTTATAACTTATTCAAACCAACCAACTTTATTTTCTTTTGTTTGTTTACAACCATAACGTAACCAACCGATACAAACCAAGGGGGATTGCTGGTCTGGGGACCCGACACAATCCCTACCACCATTGTCCTTTTAAAAGTCCAGAACCTCCCCCCCCCCCCCCCCCCCGTCTCACCAAGGCCCGCGACAGCAACATAAAGAAATAAAAAGGGGGCGGGTGGGCGGGCAGCTGCTCAGTTTGATTCTCAAGTGTGACAGCCCTTGTGACAGGAACAGTTTTATGGGCAGCTGTCAATCACCCTGATTGGCTCCTACGTGCTGGAGGGAAAAGCTACACCCAATCCTCTTCAAGCTGCAGCTGATTGGCTCACAGCTCTCTTCTGCTCCACGACAGCAACCTTGAAGAGGTAAGCTGATCTCCACACAGCATCTGTAACACACAAAAAATACTGCCAGTACCACAGCTCACTTTAACCCTTCCCATTCCGTTTCAGCAATTCCCATGCTCACATCAGCCTTATACAGGCTGCTGTTTATCCATGGGACTGCATTCAACACTCATTAATTACAAGATCACCAATACTATAAACCTTAAAAGAAATAACTTAGACACCAACAGGCGGTTAACAGGCCGCGGCCTCTTTATTGATTAAGGGGGAGGGATAACCATTGTTTACCTTTTATTTTATTTATTTCTTTTTTAACTTATAACTTATTCAAACCAACTAACTTTATTTTCTTTTGTTTGTTTACAACCATAACGTAACCAACCGATACAAACCAAGGGGGATTGCTGGTCTGGGGACCCGACACAATCCCTACCACCATTGTCCTTTTAAAAGTCCAGAACCTCCCCACCAGGCAGGCCTAAGGCCTGGCACCCCCCACCCCCACGGCCTGTTCTACCATCTCCTGTATGTTAACATTAAAAATATCCATCCCGATATCTGAGAGATGAACTCCATCAGAACGATACATCCCCTTGATCCCGCCTTCCAGCTCCCTGTGGCGGTAAGCAAATCCTTGGACTGCAGGCATGAACTTGCATATGCGTCTATTCACCTTTTTCCTCATTTTTTCAAGGTGAAGAGACTCAGGATTAGCCAACCAAATCAAGCGTGACACGATCTCCGAAAATACCAAGACTGTTCCTGGTAACATTGACTTCAAAGTGATGAGATCCGTCTTAATGTCATGAATTAATTGCAGGGTCCGCAATTTCCCAATATCATTGCCTGCTAAGTGTACCACCAATACCACCGGCGGCCTCTCCGACCGGGGTGCTTCTGAGACCAGTGGAACCAAACCCTCCCATTGCAACCCCCTAACCCCTTTCCAAGATACCGTAATGCCTAAACCCTCCAGATCTAAGTGCTCACCATATGGTCTGCGAGCAGCTCTCCTACCAGCCCAAAATATGTAAGAATGCCCGCAGAGCCAAACAGATCTCCTATCCCTGCCTGAAACAAAACAAATAGTTAATAAACACATAAACGAGGACGAACATACAACATGAACCGCCTGGAATCCCACCTGCCTAACCTTTTAATCAAGTCTGCACTCAGGCCCAACCTAGCAGCCTCAGTGGCTGCGCCAATCCGAAACGAGTGGGTGGAATAGCGCTCCTCCTGGAGCCCAAGTATGCACAAACAGCGTTTTAACACAGTGGAGAATTGAAATTTAGTGACAGGTACACCATCAGCATGACACAAGAAAGAAACAGAAGACACACGAACGGATAAAAAAGACTGAACAACAAGAACCGGACACAGCAGAGACCCCGGCAAGGCAAACAAAGACAGCCATACTCCCCTAGCCTCTCTATCCATTTTTGACCTACATATATATAACTCCACCCTATCTGAGCAAACCCGCACATGATGTTCTTCTAGCTGAGAGTGTTTTGCTTTTGAAGGGGCCACCAACTCGGACACGCGTAGCGCCGCAAAAAAGGCTAGGCAAAAAGCGGTTGTAAACAAAGAAATTTCGTAATGATCTGAACAGACCGATCGCAGGACCGTTGTCAGACCGACAAGTAAATTAAAACTGATTGGGCGCCTGAGATCGACAGTCCTGGAATTGGCCTTAAACCCCTTCATAAACTGGCGGACTACAAAATAATGATTAACCGGGGGGGCATTAAATAATTTTCTAAAAAAGGATATGCCAGCTAATGATTTGCACATGTGACTATGAGACCAATGAGCACGGAGACCTTCACATAAAAAGGCCAATACTGAATCCGCATCATCCAGCAGAGCAGAGATAGAGATCTCCTGACAAAACTGGCACCAATGCGACCAGGCTGCAGAATACGCCTCCTAGGTCTTCTGCGCTACCGACTGTGACACCAAAGCAGAGACTACTCCCATATCACGTCCCACAATTGATCCGGGCAGAGGTCCCCTTCCGGTGCTGCATCCGGGACTAGCCTCTTGAAATCCTGTAAACGCTGCCGGGATAAGCAATCTGCTATTATATTCTCCTTACCCGGCACATAAGCTGCTTTCAACCAAATGTTATAACGCAGTGAGTAAAAGACTAATTTACGGAGCACCTTCAGAACAAAAATAGACCGAGATGTTAAACAGTTAACCGCAAACATTACCCCTTTATTGTCCGTATGTAACAGTATACGTTTGTTCTGAAAGTGCTCCCCCCACAGAACTAAAGCAACCAACACCGGAAACAATTCGAGAAGTACAATGGATTTCGTGGCACCCTTTTAAACCCACGATACTGGCCAGGTCTCGGCGCACCACCTACCCCCCCAAACGGCACCGAAACCCACGGACCCGGCTGCATCTGTAAACAGGTGTAATTCCTCAGTCGTCTGAAAATCAGACTGCCAGAAAGTACGCCCGTTATAGAAGGCCAAAAAATGCTTCCATACAAGCAGATCGTGCTTTACCTCCGCTGAAAGCCTCACATGTAAAACAGGTGACCCCAACCCGGATATGGACAGAGCTAGGCGCCGGGAAAAAATTCTACCCATGGGCAACACTCTGGTAGCAAAGGCAAGTAAACCCAGTACCGATTGGATCTCTTTCACGGTCGATTTCCGCTTAAACAAAAGCCTGTCGATTTTTCCCCGCAGATCTACAATCTTTTCATCTGGGAGGCGGCACTCCTGCCTGATGGTATCAATACAGATACCCAAGAAACAAATTTCCGTGGAGGGGGGAACTGTTTTCTCGGGTGCGAGAGGAACTCCAAAATATTCCATCAATTCTACAAACATCTGCAATAAAGAGGAACATAACTCACTATCCTTACCCCCCACAAATAAAAAATCATCCAAATAGTGTGTCACCCCCACTCCCATGTCATGTTCATAAAGTATAACCCATTCTAGAAAGGAAGAGAAACGTTCAAAATATAAACAGGATAATGAACACCCCATGGGGAGGCACCTATCAAAATAAAAGCAATCCTGAAACTGAAAACCTAGTGAAGAGAAACCTAACGGGCAAATGGGTAGCAGTCTGAAAGCAGATTTTATGTCCGTTTTGGCCATAAGGGCCCCCGGACCAAAGGATTTAACCAAAGACACTGCTTGATCAAAAGTAGTATACTTGACTGATGACAAATCCTCGGGAATGGAATCGTTCAGTGAACACCCCTTTGGAAACGAAAGATGATGGATAATCCTGAATTCCCCTGGCTCCTTTTTAGGGACGACTCCCAGGGGGGACAGGCGAAAATTCGCAAAGGGGGGGTCACGAAACGGACCTGCTATTCTACCCGCTTCCAACTCCTTCTCAATTTTTGTTCATCACAGGCAAAGAAAAACGTGGGCACCAGTAAAATGCACACCTCTGTGTTTAATGATGCATTGCAGGCAACATTCCAACAGATTTGACAGCAAAAAGGCAATACTTCACCCCATCCAGGTGCACCCAGCATAGAGACCCCTTGGTCGACAATTGTTTCACATCAGAGATGCATCATCAAGGACCCTTCAGATCTTGGCAGCGTGGGACAGAAGCTCCACGCCAGCAAGACAGCGCTTCCCTTTTAAAGAACTTACGGGTGCGCTCACATGATCCCACCGGCCAATCAGATTGTCCCGTACGCATGACGCGGCCGCATGTGTACAAAAATACGCATGCGCATGCGGCATATATGGGTTGGCTGCCTCCCACGGCTGAATGTCGCATGCCATGCGTCCATTCATCCGCGTGGGATACATCATGCTGCCAATCCCTAGCAAAAAACTTTTTGCTAATTAGTACAGGGTTACTGACTAACCAGGGGGAGCAATGGCCTGACGGCCTGTGCACACAACCTGGAAGAATACTCAGGATAAGAGGCACGGTAGCTCATACATATAAGTAATTACAGAAACCATTAGCGAAAGGTGAGAAAAGGTCACCAAGTGTAATGAAACAAGAAAAGCAACGCCACAGATTCAGCCCAAGAAGGAAGTATATCAAGGAGATCCATATTGGAATTAGCTTGACCATTCGCTTTACCCTCCCACTTAAATAGCCCCTCCCATACAAAGACCCTCCCTCAAATATTCCCTTACAGCAAATTTATAAATGCATATCTAATATTTACATTAGGAGCAAGAAAAACCTATGTCATTTTTTATCTACCTTTCAAGGAACACAGCAAGGTCATTTTTGTCATTGAAACCTAACGGACCCATGGCCTCGGTTTTAGAGATTAGGTAAGCTTCTCGCTGCAACAATATTTTCTCACGGTCCCCTCCCCTTTTGGGATTCTGGACATGCACCAAACCCACCATCCTCAACAGTGAAGGGTTGCTGTCGTGCGCTACACTAAAATGCTCGACCAGCCTAGGTACTCCTCCTTCACCTTTTCTTATAGACCTGATGTGTTCCACAAGTCTTTCACGCATAGGACGCGTGGTTTCACCGATATAATATCGAAGACAGGGACAGAAGAGCACATAAACGACAAATGCGGTTCTACATGTAATAAAGTGTTTGATCTGGACGTCCAAATGTCCTAACCTCACGTTAGATGCTCTCAGCATATGGCTACAAGTGGGACAAAAACCACAAGGGAAACTACCCATAATTCTTCGATTGTTTAGCCAATTGTCCTGATGCTGTTGAATCTGCTCGCTTTGAGTAACCACAGAACCCAGGGTAAACCCCTTTCTGTAAGCTATAGTAGGTGCCTTAAGCACCTTATCTCCTAATCCTGTGTCACGTTCTAAGATGGACCAATTTTTGGAAATAATTTCCTTAATTTTTCTTGACATAGGTGTGTAATCAAACACAAAGATGAAGTTATCCTTGTCTTTTGCTCTCACTTCTGGGGATTTCTGGTCTTCCGCCCCCTCCAGCAACTGGTTCCTATCCTGCTCTCTTACTCTCTCCAGAGCCCTATCAAGGACGGCAGCCTCGTAACCTCGCTCTAAAAATCTCTGGTACATCTCACCTGACTGTAATTCAAAATCCTGGTCATTAGTATTATTTCTTTTTAACCTCAAAAATTGGCCATAAGGGATGGCTGATTTAACAATTTTTGCTTGCACTACCTCAGGGAATTGCTGTACAGATTTTAGATTTTCCACCCTCTCACACCCTACGCCCTCAAAAGGGGGTATAAAAAATCCGTCTTTGAAACCATGAAAAAGGAAACTAGCTATCGCCTGATCTGGCAGAATCTTTAGCCATGGGATTAGCTTTGCCAGCCGGACCGGGCTCGGTCCCTTTAAGAAAGGGCTCCCTTTGATTGTAAACATTCTGTGAACCTGAACTTCTTTTCACACATTTTGAAAGTGAATGATTCCCAGCGCAGAAAGAGCATTCGTGTTTAAATTTGCAGTTTGCAAACTTGCATTGTCCCTCATTAAATGCAAAACAAACACCCTTGCGAAGCGTGGTGTTTCCCTGGATCGCCGGCTTTCCAGGCTGACCTCTATGCGGCAGCATCAGAGAAAGCCACAGCTCGACATCCTTAGCACCCCAATGCAAATTAGAATGTACCGCCAATTTTTGTCGGAAGATCTCATCATATAAGAACTGTAATGATCGCTGCTGCAGCAGCTATTACTGGAAGTGGTAGTGCTGCAGCTCAGGCAGTTCTGATCTATTTCCATGCAAGCTGTATAGCTTTGTCTGTTTTTCCCTGCTGTCAGCTTGTGACTGATTATCATTCACCTGTGTGGGAATCTGCATGTCTGCTCCCATTGGATGACCTCAGTATAAAGATCTGCTTCCTGCAGGGTTTCCTTGGGTTTTCATAGCTTCAGCTTAAGCCAGTCTTGCTGTCGCTTTAGCCCCCGATCGTGTTTCTTGTTATTAAGATACTTTGCTGGTCTTTGCATCATTGCCAATATATATGCATACCAGCACGTTTATTATTTTCCTTGTATTTGTGTTACGTTAATACATCAGTGTCGCTGATGTATACGTACACGAACTGTTTATATCCTGTGTGCAGTTAGTCAGCTTTCCAGCACGTTTTGGTAGGTTGCGCGTACCGTGACCACCCGTGCTGAGGTAGTTACCCTGCTTCTGGTTCTGTTTGTGGATTGCGTTCATCTCTGCGAAGAGATAACGAATCCTTCTGAATCCTGTTCTGTTACTGTTTGTGGATTGCGTTCATCTCTGCGAAGAGATAACGAATCCTTCTGAATCCTGTTCTGTTACCGTTTGTGGATTGCGTTCATCTCTGCGAAGAGATAGCGAATCCTTCTGAGTCCTGTTCCCTGTATTACTCCAGTCCTAGTCAGCGTTCCTGCTTATGTCATATATCGGTTCATTGCCGATATATACATATGTTAGTCAGACGTTACAAATAGTTTCATTGATAGCTGTAATTGTAATACGCTAGGAAAACATACTTATTGTATATTTATCTGTGTTACGTTCATCTATCTTAATCCTGCTATTTTCTGACTGTCCTGTCCTGTCTTTGTGAGGCACGCCATCGCCGCATCGCATTGGCTGCCTCATTCCAGTCTGTCTGGTTTTGGACGCTTGCTGTCGCTAAGTAGCCGCTAGCTAGCAAGCGTTCATTCTGTCTACCTGTCCTGATCTCCTCAGTTCCGGTTTATGCGCTCAGCGCTACTTTGCGCTGAGACGTTATACGAAAGCATTGTTTGTGGCTGTCAGATCTGCACCGGCTCTGTGCGCCACAATCTCCTATTGGAGTCAGTCCTCCCCTCCACTATACTAGGGATAGCCTGTTTCCTGGTGCTAGTGTGTGTACCTCCTCCACGTCAGCTCATGCGTTGCATGCTGACTGTGGAGAATACACCACCAAGCCTTACATTATGAAAACCCCATTACCAATCCCCATTGTGGGGGGGATTCCCAGAAAGTATGACACTGTTAATTATGGTTCCTGTTCCTTTAAGAAATTTGAAGAACTTAGCTCTGAAACAGAAAATGAGTTTTTCTCTGAATGTGCCAGGTTCCTGGCCAATCCTGATCTCCAAGCGACTCCTGTTTCAACCTGGGCACTCCAACTAAGTTATATTTTGTTTAAAGGGGAATTATTCCAGTGGGCATTTGATGTTCTCAATCATTCCGATTTGAAAGATAGACCGCTGGAATTTCTAGCGTTTGTGATCCATAACTGGTTGCACATAGATCCATTGCCTTTTCCTCTTAATGAACTCCTGGCAGCAGGCCAATCAGCTGCTCCTTCAATTGCTTGCAAGAATGAGCAGCAAGCAGAAAGTGTTACTGATAATTTTCCTGCAGTTTTGAATAAATCACCAGCAAGGTCAAAGGCAAAACGCAAACGTTCTAAGAAACGTGTCCAATCTGCAGAATCGTTATCCTTAGCGACTGAGACCTATAATGAGATTCTGCCATTAACAGATAATGAAATGCAATTGTCTTTCAGGGGAGTTAAATGGACTTATGAAACTACTAATGAACTTTCCTCCCTGGCTAGGGAAAATAAAGATTTTTGTTTAAAAGAATTATCTGAGTATGATTATGATGAGATATTACAGAGTATTGAACAAATCAACTTATTTGTGAACCAAGGGAAGTTTGCATACACTACAGTTCAACACTTGCTACAGGTATTGGAGATTCTTAAGAATAAGGAATCTGCCAATCACCTGCTAATTAACCCTATACATGTGCCTGCCACAATCATATCTGCAGACTGTGATCAGCCTAAATGTTTCGCCGTTAAGTATGCATGGGATCCTCCATTCGAGAGGGGAGAGATGGAAGCCCTGGTCTGTGAATGGAAGAATGATTCAAGTTCATTTTGTCAATTTTACAGTGCAAAAAGTGAAATGGTATTGAACGCATGCATTAAGTCAGCCTATAACCTAATAGAGGCTGGTGTGTGTAGGTATGACTGTGTGGCTCCTTTGATTGATGTGTGGGAACTGATTTTGGATGATTTTTATGTGACTCCGAATTCACAAATTTGGCGTTCTGACCCGCCTGCTTCAGCACCTTTGGCTGATTCAGCAGGTGATTCGGAGCTCTTTTTGTGTGAAATTGAAGTTCCTGCAATTCCACCCTGTACCATGGATAACTCAGTGTTACTTCCCAGTAAAACAGAAGCCACTGATACATTCTTAACCTTGCCCTGCGCAAATTTCTCAGCAGAGAATCCAGAGGTCCTGCTGACTTCCGAGTCCAGCCTAGCCAGTACTCATGACTCTTTGTTTAGTGAAACAGACACCAGAAAAATCTTGCCTGTCTCTGCAAACACTTCTGCAGAAATTACCTGTGTTAATAAAGTTCAACTCTAAGTCTGATCCAGCATTCTCGTGTAAAAGTCCAGTAGTTGCGAAGTTTAGTCATGATGATTTTTTTTTGGCCAGTCCTGGTTTTGGTCCTGTCTTGGCTGACCCTGAGGCTCACAGTTCCTTGACATGCCCAGAGGTTTCTCTTGTGCCGGTGTGCCCAGATGTTCTTTGTGTGCCAGAATGCCCAAGTGTGTCTAAGGTGTTAGCGTGCTCTGATGCTTCCTTAGTGGGAACACGTTCTGATATTGCCAGTCTGCCTGCATGCCCAGAGATGGTTCTGGTCCCTGAAAGCCCTGATATTGATGTTTGTCCTTGTGGCCCTGACTCGGGAATTGCCCTAGGTTCCATAGGGGTTCTTGATGGTTCTCCATGTGAGCCTAAGGGGCATTCTGACCTATGGGGATCTCTTTGGAGCTTCAAGGTGTTCTGGGAGGTCTCTGAGAAAACTTGTCCTGGTGCCTTGGACTGGTTCAACAGTGGGTTTTGTGTTGGTAAAGACAGTACCGGTGGGCATTGCAAAGGCTTTGGCATTTCTGAACGGTTCCTGGAAGGCGGTGGGTATCGCTCAGGGAGTTTCGGAGGGCTTTCTTCTGGAAATCATGGTTCTGATGGGTGTCACACTGGGGCTTGTAGTACTGATGGGCATGGTTCTGTAGGTTCTGGTTCTGATGGGTCCAGTCTTGTGGGGACTGATTCTGGAATTCGGTCTTGCCGGGCTGTCCCGGTCATCATGAATTATCAGTCAGACTGTTTTGTTGGGAATTTCAGTTTTGAAAAGCGTCTGGAATCCGCTTTTAAAGGCGGGGGTACTGTAATGATCGCTGCTGCAGCAGCTATTACTGGAAGTGGTAGTGCTGCAGCTCAGGCAGTTCTGATCTATTTCCATGCAAGCTGTATAGCTTTGTCTGTTTTTCCCTGCTGTCAGCTTGTGACTGATTATCATTCACCTGTGTGGGAATCTGCATGTCTGCTCCCATTGGATGACCTCAGTATAAAGATCTGCTTCCTGCAGGGTTTCCTTGGGTTTTCATAGCTTCAGCTTAAGCCAGTCTTGCTGTCGCTTTAGCCCCCGATCGTGTTTCTTGTTATTAAGATACTTTGCTGGTCTTTGCATCATATATTGGTTCATTGCCAATATATATGCATACCAGCACGTTTATTATTTTCCTTGTATTTGTGTTACGTTAATACATCAGTGTCGCTGATGTATACGTACACGAACTGTTTATATCCTGTGTGCAGTTAGTCAGCTTTCCAGCACGTTTTGGTAGGTTGCGCGTACCGTGACCACCCGTGCTGAGGTAGTTACCCTGCTTCTGGTTCTGTTTGTGGATTGCGTTCATCTCTGCGAAGAGATAACGAATCCTTCTGAATCCTGTTCTGTTACTGTTTGTGGATTGCGTTCATCTCTGCGAAGAGATAACTAATCCTTCTGAATCCTGTTCTGTTACCGTTTGTGGATTGCGTTCATCTCTGCGAAGAGATAGCGAATCCTTCTGAGTCCTGTTCCCTGTATTACTCCAGTCCTAGTCAGCGTTCCTGCTTATGTCATATATCGGTTCATTGCCGATATATACATATGTTAGTCAGACGTTACAAATAGTTTCATTGATAGCTGTAATTGTAATACGCTAGGAAAACATACTTATTGTATATTTATCTGTGTTACGTTCATCTATCTTAATCCTGCTATTTTCTGACTGTCCTGTCCTGTCTTTGTGAGGCACGCCATCGCCGCATCGCATTGGCTGCCTCATTCCAGTCTGTCTGGTTTTGGACGCTTGCTGTCGCTAAGTAGCCGCTAGCTAGCAAGCGTTCATTCTGTCTACCTGTCCTGATCTCCTCAGTTCCGGTTTATGCGCTCAGCGCTACTTTGCGCTGAGACGTTATACGAAAGCATTGTTTGTGGCTGTCAGATCTGCACCGGCTCTGTGCGCCACAATCTCCTATTGGAGTCAGTCCTCCCCTCCACTATACTAGGGATAGCCTGTTTCCTGGTGCTAGTGTGTGTACCTCCTCCACGTCAGCTCATGCGTTGCATGCTGACTGTGGAGAATACACCACCAAGCCTTACAAGAACCAGCTCAATGGCCCATAATTCTTATATGCCTCCAAAACAGTATCAATGTGCTGGAAAAGCCCCACCCTCTGCTCTGGGTGTTTTTCCACTAATATACCGGCATAGATGCAGAATGCCTGCAACCAGTTAGAGAAAGTGCGCGCCACCGGGCGCCTTCTATCATTTTCCACATCGTTGCTGTCCTTTGTAATGAATTCTTTATTTAAAGGTAGCAATGACAAAACGTCCACATACTCTAAACGCCAAATTTTTTCGCGCACTGCCATAGGCAGGTGGTAGCCAAGTGGGGATTTACTGCACGGGAGGACCCCTTTGTAGGAGGTCTCCGCTACACCAGGTGCCAACACAGGTACCTGGAGCTCCGCAGGTAATAACAATGGTGGCACTGTACAAGCGTCCTGGGCTGGTGGTGGAGGCGCGGGCGCAGAAGGGGCTGTGGTAGTGGAGGGATGACCCAACCAGACCGCTGCGCTATTGGTAGTGACCTGGGTCACAGGCGCTGGGAGCGGGGGGTCTACATTAACCTGCACGGCTGAGCCCTGTCCTGTGACCCCTTCCCTGCCCTGCGTCAATAAACCCAAAACAGACTGCAACATTACCAACATTGTATTCAGCCTATCCGGCTGTGTGCCTAGTAAAGGCCCCAGACACTCACCCAGCTGTTGCTGCGCTGCTGCCTGGGCCTGACCTCCGGGCTGGCCTGCTGGAATGGCTGGTGCTGGAAGGAGAGCCGCCGGACCCGCAGGAAAACATGCTGGAGCAGGAGGTTGGACGGCCGGAGGGGGTCCCACCTGATGAAACCCTGGAGCCGGAGGATGAAGAGCCGGAGGGCTGAAGGCTGGAGCTGGGGGGATGAATGCTGGAGCTGGAGCCGGAGGGATGAAGGCCGGAGCTGGAGCCGGGGGGATGAAAGCCGGAGCTGGAGCCGGGGCGATGAAGGCTGGAGCTGGAGCCGAGGAGACGAAGGCCGGAGCTGGGCGGGCCGCAACCGCTGCTTGCGGCGCAGCACACTGCCCAGATGCTTGGGATGCGGATCCGTTCTGTCCCGCTCGCTTGGAACGCACGGGAGGTGGGGTGTAAGGCCGCTTCTGCTTCCTCTTGCGACCAGAGGAAGCGCGGCCGCCATCTTTCCGGAAGGTCTGGTGCGTAGATCCGGAAACCGGGACTTGGAGCGCAAGACCAACTTCCGGTCCTGCGCAGTGAGGTTGCGCTCTGCTCGCTTCTGCCCACAGAAGGCCGCTGGGTCCTGCGACAACCGGAGGCGGCGGGGAAACATCCTCCACTGGAGTCGGAGCTGCCGGAACGTCGGGTGAGGGCCCCGCCGAGCCACCGGGACCAGGGAGAAAAGCGCCAGCGTTGGCAAAGTCACAGGCAGCCGGACCAAAAGGATGCAGATCCCTGGGCGATGGTGCAGCAACCGGGGCAGGAGGGAGGGGGTCCGCAAGCTGTGGAACCACCGAGGGAGCATGTTGTATGCCACTGGATCCGGGCAGAGGTGGCAAAGCGGCGAGCAAGGCAGAAAGAATCCTGTCGCCGTCAGGTAGTTGTGCCCGCAGAAGAAGCTCCCTCAAAGTATGTTCCGACATCGCAGACTAGCAGATAAAGTTGAGGAGAATCACCTGAGAACAATACAGAGCTCCAAACAGCTGCTCAGTTCGATTCTCAAGTGTGACAGCCCTTGTGACAGGAACAGTTTTATGGGCAGCTGTCAATCACCCTGATTGGCTCCTACGTGCTGGAGGGAAAAGCTACACCCAATCCTCTTCAAGCTGCAGCTGATTGGCTCACAGCTCTCTTCTGCTCCACGACAGCAACCTTGATGAGGTAAGCTGATCTCCACACAGCATCTGTAACACACAAAAAATACTGCCAGTACCACAGCTCACTTTAACCCTTCCCATTCCGTTTCAGCAATTCCCATGCTCACATCAGCCTTATACAGGCTGCTGTTTATCCATTCAACGTTTTGCAGTTAAATAATGTCTGCTGTTTGACTTATTTACGGCGCTATTGATAAATAACGACACTGTGCGCATTAACGTCTACTGTTTGGTATATGTACGGCGCTATTGATAAATAACGCCACTGTGCGCTGTCTTTCTTCATTTTTCTCCGTGCGCCATTATTATGCAGTACTATTGTTAAATAACGTTAAGCGTATGTTTTCAATGCGGCGCCATTTTAAAGCATAGGCGCTGTGCGCCATTATTCTCTGATCCAGATTACCCTACTTCTATTCAGGGAACTTGAAGTGAGAGACATGTGGAGGCTGCCATATGTATGTCCTTGTAAAGCAAGAAAAGGAAATAAATATGGCAGCCTCCATATCATTCTCACCTCGTGATCACTTTAAGCCATCAAGCTAGAAAATTATCAAAATAATTTAATAGTACTTTTTCACCTACTTTTTGGTACTTTTTCAATTGCAGAGGGCTGAAATGTTATTTTAAAAAGAAGTTGAAAAATTATCTCCTAGTAGAAAACTCAAGAGAAAATGGTAATTGCACATGAGCTTGGATATAGTAAACTCAGCCCTCCAGTCCCAGCAAAATGTGTTTGTAAAAATATACAGTGTATGACCAATTCTGATAAAGTAAACTTCTAAAATAGTAAACTACCATATATACTCGAGTATAAGCTGACCCCCCAACTTATAACCTAAAAAAACCAGGGAAAATTATTGACCCGAGTATAAGCCAACGTATATCCAGTATAGGTTAGCCAGACATAGGTGTTCTAGTATAGGTAGCCAGGTGTAGATGTCTGCAGTATAGGTAGGCGGATCGCTCAGAAACAGCCGTATCAGTCTGCAGACAGACTGTACACACGCCGGACTGTCGCTGGAACGCCCACCCAGCGGGAGGTGACAACGGACCCGTCGTTGCCTGCAGTCCGGCGTGTGTACGGACTGTCACGGAACAGCCGTGAGAAACGAAAACACAACCGCAACGACGCGATTGTCGTTGCGCTGCCGAAATCAGAATCGCATGTCTGTGGATACCAGGCAGTCCAGCCAGGGGGGTCTCTGCTGTCTTCATAGGAGATAGTTAGCAGAGTATTTTCATGGAAACTGGCCCTGTGACTTGCTAATTTAGTCAGAGGTGTAAAACTCAGTTTGACCAAGCTGATCTCACTCAGATGCTAATTAAGAACCACAAGGCCAGTGTCCTGCCTTAGGGGAAGACAGGATGGGCCCACAGTTCACACTTCAATGTGAATTGACTAGCCAATGGGGCTTCCTCCTGCTCACCAGACAAACTGTCTCCAGGAGTTAAAATGATGAAGCATGTGAATTATGATTTCTGCTTATTAAAGGAAAACCGAGTATCACCCAGAGGTGGGAGGAGTGTATTCGGATCCGTTGAAATTGGACCAACGTCTCGGTATAAAAATCATAATCATACCTCCTTTGGTTAAGGAGTTATGGGCCCCACGGTAACCATACGCCCTAGCACCTGATTCCAAGGTATCATAATAATCGGTAGGTTCTGGGGATCGATAATATGTAATTATTATTTGTGTGCTGGCCGCATAGGTCGGCCTAGAGAAGATGTCAGGGTTATGGGGCTGGTGAAAGCCCCTGCCCAGATGTGATTACCATAATCCGGCCCAGGGGCCGACTCTGGAAGTCCGCCTCTGAACTCAGCTCAATTAAAAGAAATGAGCTGCCCGGGCAACTCAGTCCTCCACATTCCATCTATATGAGAACTGTTGCCAGCCAGAGGACACATGGTTGGCGGCCATCTTGCTGAACTTTGAACTTTGATCTGAAACAAAGGATTTTACCAAGGACTTTATGATTCTTCCCACAAAAAGGACATCTTTCCCACAAAAAGGACATCTTTCCATGAAACTAAGTATTCTTCTCCCTTGCTTTTATTTTTCATACTGGCTATTACTGTTTTAATAATTGTCTGTATATATTAATTATTTATATTGCCCTTGAATAAAAGACTTTACCAAAGTCATTCACTGTTCCGCTACCCTATTATTCAGCATACACAGGAACTGAACTCAGACTTCTGAAGAGACGCTACTATTGTTGATATCTAGACAGAATAGAGTATGTTTAACCGTTTTTATTCGCAGGACCAGTCAGTCAGTCGGGTCCACTGGCCCATACCAGTGGTGGTGGCAGATACCCTGAAATAGTGTGTAAAGTTGTAATTACCGTACCTCACAGGCTCCCTTCTGGTCGGGCTGCTGCCCAAATTTCTGTCTGTTTCTGCGCAAAGATCGCGACCAAAGCTTGCATGGTCTGTGTGCTGAAACCGATTGGAAGGCAATTTGCGGTCTGACCACTAAGGCTCCTGTGACACGGACCTTTACACACAACAGAACAATAGTATATTCCCCACCCGACTCCAGTAACACAATCAATTCAGGGTCCAATCACAGCAAACAAACAAAGGAGGAACAAAATACATTAAGCAAAACATACAAACAGTTATTACATATCATACATCACATTTTACATATTATACATCACAGTGAGTGTGTTATAGGTTGGGGCTGCTTGAGTGTTGTCAGCATTGGGGAGTTAAAGTCCATTGAGGGAACCATGATTGCCAATATGTATTGTAATATACTGAAGCAGAGCATTAACCCCCTCCCTTCAGAAACTCGGTTGCAGGGCAGTATTCCAACTTGATAACGACCCCAAATACTTCTCCAACATGACCAGTGCCTTGCTAAAGAAACTGAACATGAAGGCACTGGACATGCCAAGCATGTCTCCAGACCTAAACCCTATTGTGCATCTGTGGCTCACCCTCTATGGACGTTGTCGCCCATGAAACACGTCATGTGCAATACAACTTTTTTCCAAATACAAGTTTAGACATCCATCTCTATGTAAGTTAAACCTCTCACCTCCTGCATGCACATGTACCAATACTGGAATTAATAGCCTAGAGATTTATATTATCTGGAATGGTGGGCTGTGGAGCAGAAGGGAACTTGTTGCCCACAGGAATCTAACATGTTTGTATATGCAGATAAAGCAATAGAGGAGATTAGGGATTAATTTCTGCTGGCTTGGTGTATTCCAGGTGAAGTTGAGATTGAGAGTGAAGAAGATGATGATGATGATGACGATGACTGTAAGAAATCTTCCATGGATGAAGTAAGTAGCATGTGCCATTTTTCTAATTACTGTTTGTCAGGACTGACTTAAAGGACACCTGAGGTGAAAATAAACTAATGCAATAAACAATTGTATATATCCTTCTCCTAAAAATGACTTAAGATATCCCACAGTTTTATTTTATATTTAAATCTGCTTTTTAAGTTTTTACTGTTTTATTGTTTTTGCTCAATGACACATTCATTGACGTATGCCAGAGCTAAAATCTATAAACAATTGCCTTTTTTTATCTCTTTCCGGTTCTCAGAAGCCATTTCCTTGCTAGGAAAGTGTTTTATAGCTGTAATTTCTTATCAGCGAGGATCACACTGTAGTCTGACCCAGGCAGGAACTGCCACTTGAACATGCCTGATGTTTAATTCTTTCAGGCAGAGGAAGAAAAAAAGGAACACAGCATAGTTATTTGTGTGCTAGGCACTGTACATACACATGTCTATCTCAATATGTCACACGTCACCTCTGGTATCCTTTAAAGTAGGTTGTAACATCCCAAAATAAGAAAAAAATGTTTAAAAATAGTTATTGTCCCGTATACTTATGTAAACCCCTTTATTTCTAAAATAAGTCCCTATATGTCTATTTTTTTACCTGGTCTGTGTGCCATTGCTGAACTGTGCCGTACTGTGCAGTGGCAACAGCAGGATTGTGGGAAGACTTTTTTTTGTTTTTGTTTCTGCTACAGTAACAAGCTTATCTCAAAATCCAAATAACAGGAACTTCCCATTTCAGATAAGATAAGGACACTGTGACCAGAAGGTAAATGAATCCCCCCTCCCCTTCAAAAGTTTACACAGTGATGTAAGCCTATTACGTGATGTTTGCTGTTGGAGCGACAGTAATCTGTAAAATAAGCGGTAAATAACACTGAGCTGGGTTAGAAAAAGGAAGGGGCACAAGTGATGTCACTTTTGGCTTCACAGAGAATCAGCAAATTTTTCTTAAATCTGACTGAACAATAAAAACAACAGGATAGGTAAGCTAAATAAATAGGGGTTGATTTATCATTCTGTGGTAATATTATAGTGCACGCACAGCACTGGCCAATACTGCCTGTAGTTACGTGCAGAGGTAACATGAGATACGCTAGTAGCGTGACCATTACTATGATACTAATTACCCCACCTGTGAATGTTTGCCACTTTCTGCAAAACATGTAGTGTTGTTGGGCCTTAAAGAGACTCTGAAGCGAGAATAAATCTCGCTTCAGAGCTCATAAATAGCAGGGGCACGTGTGCCCCTGCTAAAACGCCGCTATCCCGCGGCTAAACGGGGGTCCCTTCACCCCCAACCCACCCCCCGCAAAAGTGTGTCGTAGAAAGGTCGCAGAATTTCCCTTCCTGGAGGCAGGGCTAACGGCTGCAGCCCTGCCTCCAGTCGCGTCTGTCAGCGGCGCATCGCCGCCTCTCCCCCGCCCCTCTCAGTGAAGGAAGACTGAGAGGGGCGGGGGAGAGGCGGAGATACGCGCTGACAGACGGGCGTGGGGCAGGGCTGCGGCGGTTAGCCCTGCCCCAACCAGGAAGCGCTCCCCGGGTGTATCGAGGGGGATTTGGGGGTGAAGGGACCCCCGTTAAGCCGCGCTATAGCGGCGTTTTAGCAGGGGCACACGTGCCCCTGCTATTTATGAGGTCTGAAGCGAGATTTATTCTCGCTTCAGACTCTCTTTAAGGAACTAGGAGTTAAAGGGAACCTGAAGTGAGAGGGATAATATGGTGGCTGCCATATTTATTTCCTTTTAGGGTCCTGCGCTGTTAGCTATTCAACCAGATTTTATCAGAATTATTGTTCGATATCGACCTCACTGCAGCGGCCACTAGCTTTGTACTGCTTGATGTGGTACAAAGCTACACCAATCCTTCATTGCACACTGCGACCTGCGGCCCTGATCCAGCAAAGAGGCTGCATTTCCAATCTGTGTTCAATCAATATTTTGGTTGTAATATTGATATAAAATAGCATCGTTGAAAGCTGACCTCAACACTAAAGTGGCCCATACACTTACACGATTTTCCGCCGATATACAGCAGATTTGATCACTGTGATCGAATCTGCTGTGAAATCATTGCGCAAATGCCGACCAAACGATCAATTTCCGTACGAAATCGATCGTTCCCGTCGATCTGTCCGCACAGAAGATTTCACTCAATCGCCGGCAGGTCGGGAGTTCGTCGATAGTGGCTTCGAATGTCCGACGACCGACGCTAGCGGCAATACATTACTTGTTCCGCCGGCGCGTGTCCCTGTGGTCCCTCCTCCGCGCTGGGCTCCGGCTGGCTTCACTTACTTCCTGTTGGGGGAAGTTTAAACAGTAGAGCGCCCTCTACTGTTTAAACTTCCCGCGACAGGAAGTAAAGTGAAGCTGGAGCCAAGAGTGGAGAAGAGACAGCGGAGACCGGGGGACTGACGCCGGCCGGATCAGGTAATGTATGGGGGGGGCGTGGCAGCTCCACAGATTGAGAATCGGTTTCATAGTGAAATCTATTCAAAATCTGTTTGCAGTGTAGGCAGCCAATAGATCCCTCTTTTATCAGATTCAATCACTGAGGGTTCTATCTGCTGGTCGATCTGGTGGCAATCGACCAGTGTATGGCAGCCTTTACACAGGAGAGAGAAGGTAAACGCAGAGAAAACCACCCTGTATGTATCTAGGGATAGCAGCCTGTCTAATTCTCCCTTATCTGGAAGTAATGAGCTACTGTAATTTGAGCTGTCATCTCTGTGCTGAGGTTTGCGACAGGCTATATGTAAACACAGGATGTTAACTGTTTCGGTGCTCCCATGAAACCAGGAAATAACAACTCTGCAGAGTCTCTGTAGGCATTCTGTGGGCTGCATACATTTTTATTCGATTTTTATATCAAACTAGCTGATTGCCCGGCGTTGCCCGGGTACGTATTTGGCTGGTTTTGGCTCAACCCATTTTTTCTAGCCCTAACACACAATTACTCAATGACCAAGTTTGTGAGCTTTGTGGTCATTGGTATCAATAATTTGCATTGAAATTAAAAAATCTGATTTGCTGTTTGTGGCTCCACACCCTTTTCTGAATTCGAACCCCAGTCACCCAATGACCAACTGTACCAGGTTTGAGGCCTGTGCCATTAACAGTGCAAGAATTGTAGCAATTAAATATTCCTCTTGAAAAGCAATAGGTGAAGTTTGATTCACTTTTGTAGGCTCCAACCACTTTTCTGAATATTAATCTCAGTCACCCAGTGACCAACTGTGCAAAGTTTGAGAACCCTGCCATTAACAGTGTAAGGATGGCTGCAGTTTACATTTTCCCAGGGAAATTTGTAATTGTCTCCACCCACTGATGGTCCGGCGTTGCCTGTGTATGTATTTGACTGGTGTTGGCTCCACCCACTTTCTAACCCTAACGCACAAACACTCAATGACCAAGTTTGTGAGCTTTGGGGTCCTTGGCATCAATAATTTGTATATTCCCATGAAATGAAACAAATCAGATTGGCTGTTTGTGGCTTCACCCTCTCTGCAGCATTTGAACCCCAGTCACCCAATGATCAACTGTAGCAGGTTTGAAGCATCTGCTATTAGCCGTGTAAAAATGGCAGCAATTTAAATATTCCCCTTGAAAATCAACAGGTGAATTTTGATTGGCTATTATAGGCTCCACCCACTTCCCTGAATATTAATCTCAGTCACCCAGTGACCATCTGGGCAAAGTTTGAGAACCCTGCCATTAACAGTGTAAGAATGGCTGCAGTTTATATTTTCCCAGTGAAATTTGGTTTTGGTTCCGTCCACTTTTGTAACCTGGACACACAGTTACTAAATGACCAATTTTGTGAGCTTTGGGGTCCTTGGCATCGATAATTTGTACTTTCCCATGAAATGAAACAAATCTGATTGACTGTTTGTGGCTCTGTTCCCTTTTCTGAATTTGAACCCCAGTGACCCAATGACCAACTGTACCATCTTTGAGGCTTGTGCCATTAACAGTGCAAGAATGGCAGCAATTTTAATATTCTCCTTCAAAAGCGATATGTGATTTTTGATTGGCATTTTTAGGCTCCACCCACTTTTCCAGAATATTAATCCCAGTCACCCAGTAACCAGCTGTGCAAAGTTTGAGAACCCTGCCATTAACAGTGAAGAAAGGCTGCAGTTTACAATTTCCCAGAAAAATCTGTTTTTGACTCCACACCGGTTTTTGTAACCTTGACAAACAGTCACTCAATGGTCAAGTTTGTGAGCTTTTGGGTTCGTGGCATCAAAATTCTGCTAATGGAAGCAGTTTATCCAGCAAAGAAATCTGATCGGCTGTGTTTAGCTTTGCCCCTTTACTGAATTTGAACCCCAGACACTTAACGACCGACTGTAGCAGGTTTGAGGCCTCTGCCATTAACAGTGTAAGAATGGCTGCAGTTTCAATATTCCCCTTGAAAATCAATAGGTGAATTTTGATTGGCTCTTGTAGGCTCCACCTACTTTTCCGAATATTAATCCCAGTCACCCAGTGACCAACTGTGTGAAATATTTGAGAACCCTGCCATTAACAGTGTAAGAAAAGCTGCAGTTTATATTTTCCAATGTAAAAAGTTAGTTGTTTTTGGCTCCGTCCACTATTTCTAACCTTAAAGAGAATCTGTATTGTTAAAATCGCACAAAAGTAAACATACTAGTGTGTTAGGGGACATCTCCTATTACCCTCTGTCACAATTTCGCCGCTCCCCGCCGCATTAAAAGTAGTCAAAAACAGTTTTAAAAAGTTTGTTTATAAACAAACAAAATGGCCACCAAAACAGGAAGTAGATTGATGTACAATATATCCATACACAAGCAGGCTGTATACAGCTTTCCTTTTGAATCTCAAAAGATCATTTGTGTGTTTACCTTCTGTCCCCTTCTTCTCTCATGCACTGAACATTACAGGCTTCCTGCAGACAGCTCTGCCTGTGCCTGTGTTTGTAATTCCTCAGTATGTGTCAGCCAGCTACTTTCACAGCCAGAGGAGGATTTTTATCCAGCTCTCTTCTATCACTGATAAGATAGCAGAGAAGCCGCTGGCTTATGTAAATAAAACACACACTGGAGTGTGCATAGAAGAACAGACCAGCACAGAAGAGTTGGCAGCCTTCCAGACACAGGCCGACAAGTCTGACAGGGGAAAGATACATTAATTTATTACATAGACCTTGATAGTACAAAGTGCTGCAGTGAGCCAGAACAGATTAGAATAGGTTTAGGAACTTGTAGCATGGTAGAAAAAACGTTGTAATTTTTGTTACAGAGTCACTTTAACATACAGTCACTCAATGACCAAGTTTATGAGCTTTGGGGTCCTTGGCATAAATACGTTGCATTTTACCATTGAAACTAAACAAATCTGATTGGCTGTATTTGGCCCTCTCCCTTCTGAATTAAAACCCCAGTCTCCCAGTGATTGACTGTACCAGATTTGAGGCCTCTGCCATTAAGAGTGTATGAATGGCAGCAATGTAAATATTCCCCTTGAAAATCAAAAGGTGAATTTTGATTGGCTGCTGTAGGCTCCACCCACTTTCCTGAATATTAGTCCCAGTGGCCAACTGTGTCACGTTTGAGAACCCTGCCAATAAGAGAATGGCTGAAATCAATCTAACAAATCTGATTGGCTGTTTGTGGCTCCACCCCCTTTAGTGAATTTGGACCCCAGTCACCCAATGACTGACTGTATCAGGTTTGAGGCCTCTGCCATTAACAGTGTAAGAATGGTAGCAATGTAAATATTCCCCTTGAAAATCAATAGGTCAATTTTGATTGGCTGTTGTAGGATCCACCCACATTTCTGAATATTCATCCCAGTCACCCAGTGGCTAATTGTGTAAAGTTTGGGAACCCTGCCATGTTAAAAATTTAGTTGTTGGCACCGGCCACTTTTTCTAACCTTGACATACAGTCACTCAGTTATCAAGTTTATCAGCTTTGGGGTCCTTGGTATCAATACTTTGTATATTCCCATTGAAAAATAAACAAATATGGCTGTTTGTGGCTCCACCCCTTTCTGAATTTGAACCGTAATCACCCAATGACTGACTGTATCAGGTTTGAGGCATTTGCTATTAACAGTATAAGAATGGTAGCAGCTTAAATATTCCCTTTGAAAATCAAAAGGTGAGTTTTTATTGGCTGTTGTAGGCTCCATCCACCTTCCAAAATCTTAATCTCATTCACCCAGTGACCAACTGTGCAAAGTTTGAGAGCCCTGCCATTAACAGTGTAAGAATGGCTGCAGTTTATATTTTCCAGTGAAATTTATTTTTAGCTCCGCCCACTTTTTGTAACCTTGACACACAGTCACCCAGTGACCAAGTTTGTGAGCTTTCAGGTTCCTGGCATCAAAAATATGTGAATGGAAGCAGTTTATCCACCAAGGAAATCTGATTGGCTATAGGTGGCCCCGCCCCTTTAGTGAATTTGGACCCCAGTCACCCAATGACCAACTGTAGCAAGTTTGAAGCCTCTGCCATTAACAATGTAAGAATGGCAGCAGTTTAAATATTCCCCTTGAAAATCAATAGGTGAATTTTGATTGGCTGTTGTAGGCTCCACCCACTTTCTTGAATCTTAATCGCATTCACCCAGTGACCAAGTGTGGCAAGTTTGAGAACCCTGCGATTAACAGTCTAAGAATGGCTGCAGTTTACATTTTCCCATTTAAAATGAATGGCTGAAATTTGATTGGCTGTGTTATGTTCCTCCCACTTTTCCTGGATTCGTAACCTCGGTCACCAAGTGACCAACTGTGCCAAGTGTGGGGACTCTGGCTTGATTACTGTGAGAATGGCAGCCTTTTACATTTTTTCCATTGACTTGAATGGGTGAAATCTGATTTGCTGTTTGTAGCTCCGCCCACGTGTGCAGGGGGGGGGGGGCGCGAGACCTCCAGAACATATCATCCCAGGTAGTGAGGAATCTGCATACCAAGTTTCGTTCAAATCGGTCAAGCCGTTTTCGAGTGATCGCGGCACATACACACATACATACACACACATACATACGATTTTATATATATAGATGTTAGGACCTGTACACACTGCTGTGCTTTTAAAATTGCATGCGTTTTTTTAATCGCAAGGTCTTTTAAAAAATCATGAAAATGGTGAAGTCCTGTACACACTGGTGCGATGCGATTTTTCTATTTTCGTGAAGACTTACTGATTTAAAAATGGCATGCGATTTTAAAAATGCAGCGCAAGCGCAGCAGTGTGTACAGATCCTAATGTCTGATCTACTGAAACATACAGTGCATAAGTACCTTATACTGGAGATCTGAATAGACTAGAGCCTAGGTTCTGAACATGTGGTACATGTACTCCAGTGGTACTTTAATTAGGCCCATTGGGTACTTTTACTTGTCCTAGCCCATCCATTATAGTAAACGCTGAGATTAAAATTATGATGCATTATATATAAAGATGACTGGATAAGTAATTTGTAGTTGATTAAAATCCATCAAGGAAAGATTGAACAGCTTATGAAGTACTCCTAACAAATATATATGGATCAAGGGATTCTTGAGAGGATGTTAAAGAGACTTTGTAACAACAAAAACCTCCCCTGGGGGGTACTCACCTCGGGTGGGGGAAGCCTCCGGATCCTAATGAGGCTTCCCACGCCGTCCTCCGTCCAGGGCCGGCCCTAGACTTTTTGCCGCCTGAGGCAAATTTTAAAAAAAATTATTGCTGACGCCGCCCAATCCCCGCCGCCGAGCTGGAGGGGTAGCGGGCAGGGCGGGGGTATTGGGCCTAGCGGCGGGGTGGGGGGTCGGACCCCCCTCCCTCGCCTGGGTCCCCGTCCTCCGCTCCCCTGCAGCCTTAAATACATCAGAACTAGCGCAACTCGTAAGAGGCAGTGGGCGGGGAGGACTCACCTCTTCCTCGCTCGATCCAGCGTGCGCTCCACTGACGTCCCTTCCTGCAGCGCCGTCCATTTACAATACAGTGGGCGGCGTGCAGGAAGTGACGTCAGTGGAGCGCACGCTGGATCGAGGAAGAGGTGAGTCCTCCCCGCCCACTGCCTCTTACGAGTTGCGCTAGTTCTGATGTATTTAAGGCTGGAAGGGAGCGGAGGACGGGGACCCAGGCGAGGGAGGGGGGGGGGGTCCGACCCCCCTTCCCGCCGCTAGGCCCAATACCCCCGTCCTGCCCGCTACCCCTCCAGCTGGGCGGCCGGCTCCCCGCACCCTCCGACGGGCGGATGCCGCCCCTAGAAATTTGCCGCCTGAGGCAAAAGTTTCACCCCGCCTCATGAGTGGGCCGGCCCTGCCTCTGTCCCACGGGGGTCTCGCTGCAGCCCTCCGAACAGCCGGCGACAGAGCCGACTAGCTTCAATATTTACCTTTGCTGGCTCCAGCGGGGGCGCTGTGGCGGCTTTCGGCACGGAAATAGACGGAAATACCCGATCTCCGTCGGGTCCGCTCTACTGCGCAGGCGCCAGAAACTTGCGCCTGCGCAGTAGAGCAGACCCGACGGCGATCGGGTATTTCCGCCTACTTCGGAGCCGACAGCCGTCAGAGCGCCTGCGCAGGAGCCAGGAAGGTAAATATTACGTCACCGCTGCACGGAGGGCTGCAGCGAGACCCCTGACGGATGGAGGACGGCGTGGGAAGCCTCATTAGGATCCGGAGGCTTCCCCCACCCGAGGCGAGGTGACCCCCCAGGGGACGCTTTGTCGTTACAGTTCCTCTTTAAGGGGTAATTGGCCAGAGCTGTCATTAAGAAAGGGGCACATGTAACAATAGCATTGAGTAACACTGCTAGAGTATCTATATCTGTGACAAGAGGCATAAGATGCGAGTCTTATTTCTCTATAACTAGAACTCTGCTGACCTCTAGTGGATGAAACCTGGTATTAACTATATTGAATTAAGCTTACGGATGAAATTACATATCAATGTGACTAATCTCGGACACTGTTGCAGGATGTGATATTAATGAACTTTGATATATTTAACTGTATGGAGACCACCCATAGTAAAATGTGTGCCGCACTTGTGAATGCATAAAAAAAAGTGATAAATGACTTATACATAACATTTTATACTGTCGCACAGCTTACAGAAATATGTAAAACACAAAAGAAAAAATCGAGAGACCCAATTTTGCGTTATTGCGATTCAATTGATGATAAAGAGTAATTGCGAAGAATAATACTCACAAAGATGGGTTGCCGAGTGCAGGCAACCACTAATAGCACTTGGGGGGAAATTGGGTCTGTCCCCTCTCAGGCTAAGAAGTCGCTCTCCGTAGGAAGAATTGGGTGATCACACCCATCCAACCGGTGGATACAATTTGTTCAAAAATTACAGAGGCGCCAATCAGAATAAAATACACAAAAATTTCATAAATGGGGGGTCTTGGATTATTTACCACCCCAAAAAAGGACACTAGTATTACTAATTGTTAATAATTTATTTGTATTTTACTCCCACAAGTTTTGCAACACGTTTCACGGGTCTATCACCCGCTTCCTCAGGCAGTATAAAAAGTGTCACTGGGATTCGTGTAGCACCTCTGTCCTACCTCGGTGCTACACGAATCCCAGTGACACTTCAGTTGCTCCTTCAACTATCAGTGTTTAAAGCTTTTGTTTGTGAGTCCTCATTGCTCCTTTTAGCATTTTTGTCCCATTACCGAAATGACTGCACCATATTGGCTCTTGCCTTCGGTTGTCTTTCTAAGGTCCTTTGGCCTCCTTCATTCAGTGCTTCAGAGTTTTTGTGGATTTCTGTTTTCTGTTTTCCATTTTTTATATTTTCTGATTGGCCAAATACTTCCGAGTGTACTCTGCATTTTCTGATTGGTCTAGTGCTTCCGAGTTCTGTGATTTGGCTAAAATGGCCGAGTTGCCAGTAATGTGGTATTTCCGATTACCGATCCAAAATACCAATTTCCGATCGGCAATGCGGAAATGTTATTTCCACGAAATCCAAATGAGCATCCCTATCAAACTATAAACAAATTAATATTTCACTGTGTTCAGGGAAGCAAAGTGTAAACTTCATTTAAGTAGAGTGACCAGACGTCCCGGATTGCCCGCTTTTAGCAGCTGGACGTCCCGGCCTCGGGACTCTGGCCACTGTTTCTGCATGAACTGGCAGCGGCGTCTATAGACGCCGTGCCAGTTCATTGCCTGCAGCCCCGCTCCGGCCTCCTTAGTGTCTTGTCTTCTTCCGGTATTCCGACACCGGCAGGCGAGCAGGGCTACGGCGAGATGGCTGCCGGAGCCCTGTACTGGAGACTATTTGTCTTGCCGTAGCCCTGTCAGCGCGGGAGACAAGAGAAGGAGGGAGGTGGTCCAGGGAGCAGCGCGTCAGAGGCCGGAGACTTCTGCCAGGTGAGTAAATGCTTTCTTTTCCAGGTGAAATGTTTGCCCGCATTGCTAATTTTCTGGTGAAATGTTTGCCCGCATTGCGTTAATTTTCTGGTGAAATGTTTGCCCGCATTGCGTTTAGTTTCTGGTAAAATGTTTGTCCGCATTGCGTTTATTTTCTGGTGAAATGTTTGCCCGCATTGCGTTTTGTTTCTGGTGAAATGTTTGCCCGCATTGTGTTTATTTTCTGGTGAAATGTTTGCCCGCATTGCGTTTATTTTGTACTGACATGTTTGCCCGTATTGCGTTTATTTTGTACTGACATATTTGCCCGCATTGCGTTTATTTTGTACTGACATGTTTGCCCGCATTGCGTTTATTTTGTACTGACATGTTTGCCCGCATTGCATTTATTTTGTACTGACATGTTGCCCGCATTGCGTTTATTTTCTGGTGTCCGGGGTAACTGTTACTGCATTTATTATTTAATGGTCATAGATGGCTATGTTTGCTGCTTTGTGGTTACGGTATACTATTAGCATCACACAGTTTCTGCACACCCATGATGCAAAGTCTCGTTTGACCACATCATGGCGTAAACACTGCTTTCTTATGCCTCGCTGTTACATCATTACGTTAGCTTCACCCATACAATGTCATGGCCATGCCCATTTTTTCCCCCCACCCCCAGTCTTTGTTACTGCGCACTCCTCAGTCCCCCCACTTTTCACCGCGGCGCGCTGAGCGTGCCGCCCCCCCCCCCCCCCCCCACACCCGTCCCAGGTTGGACCCACAAAAATCTGGTCACTCTAATTTAAGCTTCAGTAATAAGTCCAAGACAGATTTGCATTGATTTGAATTAACTGAAATCTGATTGGTTACAATGGGATTCTATACTGTGCACATCATCATTGCTTTCTGCACGGCTTTACGGAATAGGCCTAATTGTCTTTCTTGTAATTATAGGGCACAGCAGGAAATGAAGCCAGCGCCACAGAGGAAATGTCTAACCTGGTGAACTACATTCAGCCTGTGAAGTTTGAGTCTTTCGAGACCTCTAAAAGTAAGTGACAAAATGAGAGCACACCGCAGTGGCTGCCTGACATGAACTCTGATGGGGGCAGGTGAAGACCCTGGTGGCTTCTATCCCATCCAGAAAACCTTATTACAAAGGATGCCATCTCCCTGCAAGGTGGCTGTCATTCCTGGGACACTGTAATTGTACATACTAATGAAGGGCAACTCAACTTGACATGTCTATTAGTAGGCAAACCTGACAGAAATGTTAGCGTTAATATCCCAGCAAATCAGGCTGCAGAAAATCTGTGTCTTATTCTGATAGTTCTGACAGCTCGCTAGCTTAGAGCATGAAGAGCTGTCAGCCATACTATCTCAGAGAAAAAAAACACACACATAGGTAGATAACACTGTCCACGTTTTGATTTTAGTGATTTTTCTACAGTAAAAAAAAAGAGAAAATCCTTCTTAGAATTTCCCATTTTAAGTGTGGCTATTTTGAAGCCAATCCTGATGTCATTTCCTGCCCTACTCTCCTCTGCCTGCTTTTCCCACCATTCACTATAGAAAGTGCATTGTCTCAGCATGAGAAATATTGGCCAATCAGACAGGAACAGAGGTGAGGGAGGGGGAAACAGGAGGGAAAGAGGCTTCAGCCATTCAGACTGAATTAGTTCAGTCTCAGGGGAAATGGAGAAACAAAATAGGACAATCCAGCATGCCCTGCAACTTCCTTTTTGTGTACCAAATTTTGTGTGTACCAAATAAGAGACAGGTAATCTGGGGAATGATCATTTATCAACAAGAAAGGTAATAGTGAAGTAATAGTGATTTTAACTTTTGGGATGCCTGTTTAGCTTCCTTATTACTTGTTTACCAGAAAAAAAAATAAAGAATTGATTTTCTGCCCGACAGTTACTCTTTAAGGCTGCAGAGCAATGGATCCTCTGTGCAGACTTGCACTGTAACTGAAGCCAGCACTCAAAACGCTGCAGTATATTCATTAACAGCTCTACTAAATCCAAAATCAAAAAACTAGAAGACAAAGTGCTAACTAATATTGCAATGTCCGGCAAATATGACGGCTCTCTACCATGGTTTTTGTAATGTAATGGGATGTGCAGCCTCCTTCTTCTGCTAGGCGTCTTTTAAACAGTCCTTCTAGAACCATGCACATTAACCCATTAGTATCTTCAATACAGTTATCTTGTTTGAGATAAGTGCATTGCTTCTGACCTCAGTGAGCAGAACTCTTTGTGCTTTAAATTCTTGTAATGCTTTGATCTCTCCCCACTAGCAGAATATATTGAAACTGAAAGCAGAGGTCCTCTGTTATTGCCTCACACTGCCCCCTAGTGACAAATGGCCATAAATACAAATTACAGCAGTACTAATTAGAAGCAAGAAAATGTAACAAATAAGAAATGAAAAAGTGTGCTAAAATAAATTGGTCTGGGGCACTTGCAAGCCTCTAAATGAATTGGCTGCTAAAGAACATCTGACATGAGAGGGATATGGAGGCTGCCATATTTATTTCCTTCATATATTTATTTCAGGTGTGTGATTCAAGCACTACTGATGCATGAAAGATCAGCAGGTTGCCAGGCAACTAGTATTTTTTAAAAGGAATTAAATATGGCAGCCTCCATATGCCTGATTGTGAACTTTGTTGCATCATGTGAAATAACGTCTTTTTCCAACTGCCAGGCAAGCAATATCTCCCTCTGTGCATAGAACTCTCAGTAAGGAACATTCCATACAGATCACCTGGCAGAACTAAAGATGTCACCACCAGTGATACATTTCTGAATGTAAATCAGGGAGAGGAAAGATTTTACAACGGGCAAATACTGACTAAATAATCTATAAATAAATACTGTAAAAAATAAGCAATTGTATTATTTTTTTTATACTACAATTCCTCTTTAAAGTGTACCAGAGGCGAGATGTAATAAAAGTTTTATACATACCTGGGGCTTCCTCCATCCGCACTGAACGCTCCCACGCCACCGTCCTCAGTCTTCTCCCTCTTCTGTCCTGGGTCCCGTAAGTCCTGCCAGTCGCAAGCCTGCACGGTACTATTCTCCGCCGGAGAGAGACGGAGGGAGCGCAGTGCGCTTGCGCAGACTGGCCGCGACTGGCTGAACCTGCGGGACCCGGTACAGAAGACGGAGAAGACTGAGGACGTTGGCGTGGGAGCGATCTGTGCCGTTGGGGCTGGAGGAAGTCTCAGGTATGTATAAAACTTTGAATATGTTTCGTCTCTGGTACACTTTAACAAACCCCATGGTAAATTATTTTCTATGGCCTGGTGCACACCAAAAAACGCTAGCAGATCCGCAAAATGCTAGCAGATTTTGAAACGCTTTTTCTTCTGTAGCGTTTCAGCTAGCATTTTGCGGTTTTGTAAAGCGTTTTTGGTGTAGTCGATTTCATGTATTGTTACAGTAAAGCTGTTACTGAACATCTACTGTAACAAAAAACGCCTGGCAAACCGCTCTGAAGTGCCGTTTTTCAGAGCGCTTTGCGTTTTTCCTATACTTTACATTGAGGCAGAAATGCATCCGCAATCCAAAATCTGCAGCAGCCCGGGAGTATGCGTTTCTGCAAAACGCCTCCCGCTCTGGTGTGCACCAGCCCATTGAAATACATTACCCTAGCGGATCCGCACCCGCAAGCAGATCGCAAACCGCAGCGGAAACGCTCTGGTGTGCACTAGGCCTATTATCCTATGTATTTTCCTTGTTAACTGTTCCATTTCCATGTTCTATGCCTATTATTTGCTTCATTTATAAACTAAAAACCTTTTTTTTTATTCTAAAAACAATGGCTAAAGTGATTGTTTTACGGGATATCAGCGTTTTGGGATGTCTGTTTCCCATCTAGCTTATAGTGACAGTAAGAAGCCAGCTGAGTAGAATGTACGCCTGCTACCTGTCATTGTGTGACATGAGAAATATGTTGGGTAAAAGCCCATCTACGTGTAAAATAATGAAAGCGTGGGCCTCGGTCACTGAGATCCCTGCAAGATTAATCTCCTGGAATGCCTTCCTTGGCTGAGGTGTCCCGTCCTGACAGCATGATGTAGCACCAGACTCTCTGAGCAAGCTTGCCTGGAAGCTGTGATAATCTAGTGATGATGCATCGTAGTGTTCATTACCGCTGGCTCAGGGCAATGGCAGCCTCCGCTAGGAGCTCACACCATGGTCAGCCTCTAGCGCATGGCTGGCTTTGGCTCCCCGAATGTGCCCTGTGGCCACTCCTATGCTGCACATGTGGCTTCTTATTTTCATGTTTTGCTTAAAGGGACTCTGTAACAAAAATGTCATTGTGTTTTCTACCATCCTACAGGTTCTTAAACCTATTATAATGTGCTCTGGCTTACTGCAGCACTTTCTACTATCACCATCTCTGTAATAAATCAGCTTATCTTTCCCCTGTCGGACTTGTCGTCCTGTGTCTGGAAGGCTGCCAACTCTTCAGTGTGATCTGCTATGCATGCCCCCTCTATGCACACTCCCCTGTGTGTGTGTGTTATTTACATTAGCCAGCTTTTCTCTGCTCTCTTATCTTTTACAAGCTGAATAAATCCTCTGTTCACATACTGATGAGTCACATACTGCAGAATTACAGACAACCGGGCAGAGCTGTCTGCAAGAAGAAACAAACAATCAGCTTGTTATGGCCTATACTCACGAGGGACAAAAGTGGCCTGTCGCCAGCACACGTGAGCGTGTGCCGACAGGCCGGCAACAGCTCGTCGCCAGCTCCCTCCGCGTACACACGCGGAAGAGGGATCAGCTGAGCGACGGAAGCTGTCGGCAACGCTCCTCCCCCGCCGCCGGAAGCTCCGTGTTGTGGATAGAGGTTGCTGTCGCTAGTCCGCATACTCACGCGGACTAGCGACAGATGCGGCGGAGTTGCGGCGGCAACTGTCGCCAGGCGATTGAGCGGTTCAATCGCCTGGCGACATCAGCGACGAGCGACAGTTCGGGGTGCGCGCCCGTGCAACGCCGCATACTCACGGGCGACCTGTCGCCGCAATACGCGCGTGCCGTGTGTTGCGGCGACAATTGTAGCCCGTAAGTATGGGCCATAACTCTTCAGTGAGCTACAGGGGGAAAGAAACACACAAATGATCTCTTGAGATTCAAAAGGAAAGCTGTATGCAGCCTGCTTGTGTATGGATGTATTTTCTATGTGTGGACATATTGTACATCAACCTACTTCCTGTATTGGTGGCCATTTTGTTTGTTTACAAACAAACTTTTTAAAACGGTTTTTGACTACTTTTAATGCGGCGAGGAGCGGCGAAATTGTGACAGAGGGTAACAGGAGATGTCCCCTAACACACTGGTATGTTTACTTTTGTGTGATTTTAACAATACAGATTCTCTTTAATAGTAAAGGAAGGTTATTATTTGCTTTAGTGCCTGAAGTGCCTTACAGACATAGAACATTTAAATTGCTCTTTTCTCCTGGTGAACTCAAAGCGCCAGTTCTCCCGGTGAACTCTGAAGGCAGTACGAGTGTTATGGAGTCTTGCCCAAGGTCTCTACACTGAATAGGTGCAGGTTTACTTAACAGGAAGAGCTGAGATTTAAGCCACATGCTTGTTTTAGGAGTGTGAGTCAAGCAATACTGCAGCCAAAGAGATCAGCAGGACTGCCAAGCAACTAGTATTGCACAGTTACATTTGCTGGCCGCCTGTAACGTTTCCTGGGTGCTGTGTCATACAACATGGAGCCAATAAATACAACATATACAACAAGACATGCACACCTTGCAAATTTGAATGCAAAAAAGGAATTTATTTTGATTAAAGATTGACAAGTCGATCAGAAGGTGCCAAAGTGCATATATACAGTATATACAAACAATATATACAAAGAAATGACAGCACTGTTTTAAACACTGTGTCAGCAATGCTACAGGGAAGCATAATACATTAGGTATATAAACCAAGGTCACACAGTGGTCCAATCAGCTGGATGGCATATACACCGATGAGGCAACAAATAGTGTAAACACAAACTGCTGGAGCAGGAAAAAAGCAATAGTCCCAGAAAAACAACGTGGCATAGAGTGGCAACAACCGACTTTATCACCCAGACGGTGTCGTTTTTTACACAAAGTTCTTTCTCAGTGGGCTTGCAGGCATAGAGGCAATTGAAGCAGTGCTGACGTCGGAGGTGTCCCGGGAGACATCATTTGCTCACTCCAACCTGAATAATCCCAAATACCTTCTGTTTTTAGAAGACACACTTCTGTTTTGCATAGCATTTTAGTAAAGAGGCTTTTTGGTCTCTTCCACCCCCTTACACACGCTAAATGAGTTGTGGTTCACCAGGAGCTTACTGGGTAATCTGTAACTCTGTGGAGTGGGTGTTATGTTAAGACCCGCAGTTGCTTGAACACTCAAGCAGCTGGAAATTACATATATCCGGATCAGGTACTCCCCGCCTGTTCCGGAGAACCGAGACAGTACTGTATTCAAAATTTCTTGGCCTCATACTACATCACGGTGGTAAAATGGCCAATTGAGATTGGATGTGTGTGCAGACCTTTACTGAAGATGTAAGGGAGATGATGAGCAAAGTGGTGGTTGTTTGGTGGTTGCGGTTAGTGAATACAGTATATAGTACATGTCTTAATGATAACTGTTTGTTTTTGTTTTTCTTCTTCATAGAAAAAAATAAAAGCTTTGAAATGTCGTCTTTTGTGGAAACCAAGGGCCTTGAGCAGCTGACAAAGTCCCCAGTGGAGTTTGTGGAGTATCCTTTGTGTTACAGTTATTACACTTACATATAGGTTTAAGATCAATAGAAAATGTATTTGGTAAATACGTTCCCAGCGCCCAAATGAATAGTTTTGATGTGTTACGTTATGCACATACTGTGAACTTAGCCTAATAGTGCCCACATATGTTACAATTGTTTCTGTTTGATTTTACCCCAATTCTAATAAAAAAGAATTGTGTGAAAAAATTAAATTAGATCAAAATTGTTGTTTTTCTCGATTAAAATCACTCGGAAAGAACCATCCGTGTGAACCAGCCCTTACTCGGTCATTTAAAGTGACCCAGAGATAAATAAAGCTGCCTTTTTTACTTACCTGGGGCTTCCTCCAGCCCCATAAGCATGGCTGTGTCCCTTGCCGTCCTCCTACGATGTCCCGTTTAGGTGTAGTGAGCCCGGTAAGAGGCTCAGTGACATCAGTGGCGGACCTTCTGCAAGCGCAGAAGGCCCCGGCTGATGTCACTCAGTCAGACTGAGTCTGACTGAGCTGGGTACCAGGGTGTGATTGCGGCTGCACAGAGGATTCTGGGAGGACTGGGGAAGGACGGCGAGGGACGCACCCATGCTTATGGGGCTGGAGGAAGCCCCGGGTAAGTAAAAAGCGTCATCATTATTCAATCTTTATTCATCTCTGGGTCACTTTAAAGAGAATTGTTTTGTCTTTCAGCAAACCATGAGTTTCCATGCTGGAAGATCTCACGGAATAATCAGATTGGCCAGACAACAGTGTAGAAGAGATTTTTAGTTTTTTTTTTAAAGTGAAGACAATCTTCCCGATGTAGGTGGTACATCAAAGGGAAGGCTCCGTCTGGTCTTTACTTCTCCTCTTCTGTTTTTTTTGAGCCCCCAGTGTCATCATCAAAGCAGAAGAGTTGCTTCAATGCTCTGTTCTAAGATGACCATTGTCCCACCCTTCCAGTACTCTGCATTATGCTAAGGTATGATTGTCAGAGTCACTACTCCTCTTACCAGTACAGTGGCTAAATTAGAAGGGGATGAATGAACATATCTAGCTGAATACGTCACCCACCATAGACTTGACTGCTGCCCTGGTGGACAATGAACCAGGAAACATAGAAGAGCAGCGGGGAGGTGAGGAAGCCTCCTGGGGAACTCAGTATCGGGTTTTCTCACCACAGATTAGTTTTTGATCTTTGACCAGCGATCTGTTGTTCAGTCCTTCGAAAGGCTTCTTGACTAGCTGCTTACAGGTATAACAAAATGCAACTGAGTCGAATTTATCCAAAAGGAACCCGTGTGGATTCATCAAACTACATGCCTCAGGTGTTCTGGAATGCCGGCTGTCAGATGGTGGCGCTCAACTTCCAAACCATAGGTAAGCACATTCACTGACTGAATATAAATGCCAATTAGTACACATTGTAAGATATAAATCATTCATTCTGACCATGTACAAACACATTTCTGCCAGGTACACACCTCTTTTTTAAAACATAACCTTTACTTTTCAAATTTCTTATTATTTGTTCACTATATATTTCCTGAAGTCAGTGTTTTAAAAGCAAACTTTAGCATACAATATTCTTTGCAACTGCACTATATACACAGTGCTCCCTTTCTTGCATGTGATTGTCACAGTGCTCCTATGCATGTCACAGTGCTCCTGTGCATGCATGTGAGTGTCACAGTGCTCCTATGCATGTCACAGTGCTCGTGTGCATGCATGTGAGTGTCACAGTGCTCCTGTGCATGCATGTGAGAGTCACAGTGCTCCTGTGCATGCATGTGAGTGTCACAGTGCTCCTATGCATGTCACAGTGCTCCCGTGCATGCATGTGAGTGTCACAGTGCTCCCGTGCATGCATGTGAATGTCACAGTGCTCCCGTGCATGCATGTGAGTGTCACAGTGCTCCCGTGCATGCATGTGAATGTCACAGTGCTCCCCTGCATGCATGTGAATGTCACAGTGCTCCTGTGCATGCATGTGAGAGTCACAGTGCTCCTGTGCATGCATGTGAGTGTCACAGTGCTCCTGTTCATGCACGTGACTGTCACAGTGCTCCTGTGCATGCATGTGAGAGTCACAGTGCTCTTGTGCATGCATGTGAGAGTCACAGTGCTCCTGTGCATGCGTGTGAGTGTCACAGTGCTCCTGTTCATGCATGTGAATGTCACAGTGCTCCTGTGCATGCATGTGAGCGTCTCAATGCTCCTCTGCAAGCATGTGAGTGTCACAGTGCTCCTATTCATAATGGTGAGTGTGACAGTGCACCCACACATATGAGTGTCACAGTGCTCCTGTGCATACATGTGAGAGTGACAGTGCACTCCTGCATGCATGTGAGAGCCACAGTGCTCCTGTGCATGCATGTGAGAGTCACAGTGGTCCCCATGCATGCATGTGAGTGTCACAGTACTAAAGTACATGAATGTGAAAGACACAGTGCATGCTTGTGAATTCTGCATTGTCTCTGTGCATGTATGTGAGTGTCACAGTGCTTCCTTTCATACATGTGCGTGCCACAGTGCTTCCTTTCATAGATGTAAGTGTCACAGTGCTCCCGTGCATGCATGTGAATGTCACAGTGCTCCCATATGCTCTATAGTCTCACATGACATGTATCGGGAGCCTATGGAGGATGCAACAGCACAGCCAGCGGGTGTAAGGAAAGAAACCAGTGCTGGAGCATGTCTGCTCTACTGCACGCTGCTCTGCATATCTGGAATGGAGAGAGAGAGGTGACCCCTGGCCTTGGAATTGCCGGTTGCTTCAATTTCAGATAACGTGGATTCTTCTGTATTGTTATTTAGAGATTTCATTCACTTTTCTAGTCTATACTTGCTGCATTTTGGTTTAGCTTTTAACCTAGAGCATACGTGTCAAATCTGGCCCCCAGAGCCATCAAATTTGGCCCTCGGGTGGTTTTCCCACTTTGCATTGTGTTTGGCCCTGTCTAGACCACCAGGGGCACTATATTGGAGGTGAAGCCCTAGATCACCAGGAAAGCCATATGGGAGAGGGAGGGGGAAAGCAATAGACACCAGGGAATTGTAAAGGGGAGCGAGAGGGGCCACTAGACACCAAAGCACTGTATAGGGGAGGGAGGGGGGGCCTCTAGACACCAAAGAACTGTATAGGGGAGGGAGGGGGCCACTAGTTACCAGGGAAATTTATAAGGGAGGGAGGTGGCCACTAGACATTGAGGTTGGCCCGCGATTTAGTGGCAGTGTTCAATTTCGGCCCTGACACCCCTGACCTAGATTGTAAAAAGCTTTACTCTGAATTATAAATAATGGTGTAATTTGTGAAGATTGCACACTGTACTTGACTTCACCCTGAGAACACAATTTGCTGCCTGCAGCAAGGTCTAAATGTCACAGATATTACATGTTTTATTTTGTTTGGATTTGCTCAATCACTTCAATGGCCTATTCATATTTGTTTTTCTTGATTTGTCAATACGTCTGTTTGTTCTGTTTCTTGTTTTATACAGCCGTATCGCAGCCGTATCTGAAGCATAAACTAATATATGTGTGGCTTTCATCTTCACATGAGGCCATATTGGAGCTCCTGTTTAAGAGCCTGTCTGCTTTATATTACCGGTAGTTGTATTTTCTCCATTTACTAATGCACTGTGTTTTATTTACAGACTTTTCTATGCAACTCAATATGGGGATGTATGAATACAACGGTAAATGCGGATACAGACTGAAGCCAGAGTTCATGAGGCGGCCGGACAAACACTTTGACCCCTTCACAGAGACCACAGTGGATGGAATAGTGGCCAATACAGTATCTGTAAAGGTAGTGTGAGCTGCATTGACATTAATAGTAATAATGAGCTCATAATAAACTCATATTCAATAATCAAGAGCATCTGAATGGAGTACGTATTGTGGCACTGTCACATGAGTTGGGTGCCTGGTGGTGTCCCTAGCTACAAAATATATGTTTTCCTATGCACCACCTGGCACTTATTCTCACTAGAACCATCCTCTGTAAGCCCCCCTGCCTAATGCAGGCGTTATAAAGGCAGGCTTCTTCAACCCCCCCCCCCCCCGCCATCCTTTTAAAGTTGCGTGCAGCACGCAGCAACACAAGGAACTCACCCGATCACTCATTCCAGCAGTGATCTCCATGGCAATGGCGGCATCATGCGTCATGCCGTCATTACGTACCAGCACGTCACATGACACTGCCATCGCCATGGAGATCACCACTGGAACAAGCTATTGGGTGAGTTAAAACAAATCACCCTCTGTTTGGAGGGAGGTGGGGAGCAAAGGAGGGAGGGTCAGAAAGTTGCATCGGGTTGCATTCTAGAGGGATGCGCCCTGATCCTACAAAAGTGTGCCTACCCTTGGCCTATCTTTAGCCCACCCCCCCCCCCACCCCACCCTAGTGCTAAAAACTACCATCTAACCCCGGAGCACAAATGGCCACTGGTTGTATTCTTATGTAGTAGCTGATTGGCTACTACCCACATCAAGCGCCCAACTCACCGCTTGAGCGCCCGATTACTGAGGTGCAGTGTTGCTTGCAAATTTTTGCCAACGTCATTTTCGCATCAAGAAAAATGCTATTTTTGATTTTGAGAACATTTTCAAGAAATCAGCTTGTAAATTGCGGAAAATCATTATTTTACATAGAAAAAAGCAAAGGTGCAGGAAAACAATATTTTTACCGCAAACATTTTTACTGCAAAAAAAGATGTTTTACCGTAAAAAATTGCAAGACTTAATTTAGATGGCATTTTCGCAAAAAACAAAAAAAAAAAACAAATTTAACATTTTTGCAAAAATGAATAGGAAAAGAATATTGACATTTTCACTCATCACTGCTGAGGCGTTTGTTAGACACCTGATAATCCCTTCACCAAAAGGACCTGATCTGTCTGATCCTGTTCCAGCCTGCATACAAACTGAATTTATTACCATCTTTGCACATTATGGGCCTGATTCACAAAGCGATGATAACTCAGTTATCACGCCTAAAAGACTTTAGGCATGATAACCTTTGCACCACGCTGGTGAAAAGCCAGTTTAGGTGTGATAAGTTTAGGTGTCATAAGTTTAGGTGTGATAAGTTTAGATAAGTGTAGATAGCGTGCAAAGTCCTGCACGCAAAGCAGCGCCATTAAACTCTATGCGAAGTGCACCAGACTTTGCTAGCGCAAAACTTTTGATCAGCTGTGCACTGCGGTGCTAACGCAGTTGGTGCTTAAACTTATCACACCTAAACTTATCATGCCTAAACTTATCACACCTAAACTTATCAAGCCTAAACTGAGTTTAGGCATGATAAAGGGCTTTTCACCAGGGTGCTAACTGTTAGCACCGCTTTGTGAATCAGGCCCTATGTCTTTCCATAACTTTTATTATTGTTGTGTATTCACATAATGATGATATCTTCTGCAGCTCACTAAATGTCCCTTGGAGAAACTCACCGTCTAATCCCTGACATAGTCGTAGTTTAGTGTTCCTATCATAGTTTAAAGCTTTGTACATACGCTGGATGGTTGTCAGCCAAGGTGAGCAACAGAACGCATAGGCTGAGGAGAGCAACAGAATGCATAGCAACAGAACACCACACTTTTGTCCAGAGGTTGAATCCTGATCCGTCTCTGGCTACAGTGTTTGCATGTGTATAAGGCTTAAAGTGAACCTTCAGACTAAAAATCTACTCGGCAGCACTGAAAAGGCTTGGTGTTTCTTTAACAGTCTCACAGCATCAGAACTTTGTTTTTCATACCCAAGCCTAATTTTTAGCTGCACAGAAGCTAAGCTCTGCCCCATCAAAGAAAACTGCCCGGGAATTTTTCCCCTAAAGCTGTGCAAAGCATGGTGAGATTTCCTATGTTGTTGTTCTCATTGCCTAGCAGCTGGGAGGGGTGATCAGGACACAGGACAATTGGAACTGTCTCATGCTTCCTGTCACCTCCTTTCAACCAAAAAGATGGCTGCCCCCATGAAAGCACAAACCTTTACCTGTTCTTTTAAAACAGGATGGGTAAGAGATTATATTACAACTTAATGACAGTATGTTTGTTTAGAATGAAGTTCCTCTAATTTTTGATGGGGAGCCAATTAACCTACCAGTATGTTACCCACATGTTTGTGGAATGTAGGTGGAAACACATACATGCTGATAGTGTCCTGTAATCCAAAATATGGATCAGAAGGAGGAGGTGGGTGTGTACAGGTGACAGTTCTGTGGTGGGGAGGCAGTGCCCATTCTTCTTTCATCTCCATATTTTGAGTCATGTGACTGAGTTTTCCAAAGGGAAAATTTCTGGAACAGTTGCAACACATGAAAATTCTGTATTTGTTCCCCATTCACTTGTACTAATAACAAAAACTCCAGGATGGTGCAGTGTAGCCTTAAATGTTGGCTTTTTTATTGTTAAAAGGAACCTGATGAGAAAGGTATATGGAGGTTGCCATATTTATTTCCTTTTAAACAATACCAGTTGCCTGGCAGCCTGTTGATCATTTTGTCATCAGTAGTGTTTGAAGCACACACCTGAAAAAAGCATGCAGCTAATCTTGTCAGATTTTTTGTTAGAAACATCTGACCTGCATGCTTGTTCAGGGTCTATGGCTAAAGGTATCAGAGGCAAAGGATCAGCAGCACAGCCAGGCAATCTGTATTGTTTTATAGAAGCAGTAAAGTGTTGTACCGTGTTAGCCATGAGTAAAAGCAAGAAGTTTTGAATCAGGATGATACCATTTATCGGCTAACTTAGAGATGGATAAACAGTGAGCTTTCGACTTATAAAAAGCCTTCGTCGGACTGGTTCCTGACCAAAACTGAAAAACACAGCTTATATACACTGACATACAGAGGAGAAACATTCTTTGCAAACATAAATGTAATTAGATGCCTTAACTGTTACTGAGGAGGCTTTCCCAGGCATCCTATCTAAATTGATAAGATCAATAGAATCCTCAACATGACATAAAGCAGACTCTGGTGATGGGGAGACATCGTAAATTCCTAATTCCAATTGTAACTGGCCTGGTTACATGCACCATTAATTCTAAGCTTAATGGCCCATACTCACGAGGGACTTTTGTCGCCTCAACACGCGGTGCGCGCGTGTTGCGGCGACAGGTCGCCCGTGAGTATGGGCCGTCGCACGCGCGCGCACCCCGAACTGTCGCCCGCCGCTCATGTCGCCATGCGATTGAAAGTTTCAATCGCATGGCGACAGTCGCCGCCGCACCTCCCCCGCAACTGTCGCTAGTCCGCGTGAGTACGCGGACTAGCGACAGCAACCTCCATTGTATCAAATGGAGCTTCCGGCGGGGGGAGGAGGAACGTCGGCGACAGCTTCCGCCTCGCCGCTGGTCCCTCTTCCGCGTGTGTACGCGGAGGGACCTGGCGAGAAGCTGTCGCCGGCCTGTCGCCCACACGCTCACGTGTGCTGGCGACAGGCAACATTTGCAGCCCGTGAGTACGGGCCATAAAAGAATTGTGGCATTTAAAGCCAGCACCTGAAAGCAAATAAAATGAATAGTGACAGTGAATTCCATCTTACACAGCATATGGCACAAAAATGAATGAAAAGATAGAAAAATTAAAATTAAAAGAATTGTGGCATTTAAAACCCATCATACCAGCACAAGAAGTTAGAGTCCTTGTTTAAACCATCTTCTACAGTTTTGAACCAATGTATAAACTTAGTTTCTTGTGTTAGTCTCATGTTTCCCGATTTGAAGTCACCCATTAATACAGTGACGCGAAAATCGCTTAAACTGTGTCCAGGTAAACAAAAGTGTGTTGGTATTGGGAGATCAGTATATTTTGTAATATCCTTTTTCCTGTTCATAGTGGATCTGTGGTGTGTCATGCGATCACGCAGTGGTTGACTTGTTTCTCCCACATAAATTCCTTTGGGGCATTTTGCACACATGATCACGTATACCACATTAGATGAGTCGCAGGAAAAGGTGCCTTGTACTTTGTATTCCTGTTGTGTACCTGGTATTAGTATCCTGTCAGTGGAATGGATGTGTTTACAGGTCCCACACGTTTTCCCTCGGCAGGGGAATGTTCCATTCTGTTCTTGCCTATTTAAGGCACTCCTCACTATCATCTGCTTAAGATTGGGTGGCTGTCGGAACGCTAGGAGGGGAGGTTCAGGGAATATCTTTTTCAGTCTCTGATCCTTGTGTAGAACAGGATGAAGTTCTTTTGCAATCTTTCTTAAGATTTCCAGGCGTGGGTTGTAGGTTACTACCAGTGGGACACGGCTCTCTTCCTGGCTCTGCTTGTACTCCAGGAGCTGAGTCCTAGGGATGTTGTTAGCTTTCTTGATTTGGGTCTCAGCCATTAGAGGATTGTATCCCTGTTTTATGAAATTCTTATTCAGGTAATCCAGGTGTTTGTCTTTGTCATCCTTGTCAGAACAGATCCGATTGCATCTTATTGCCTGGCTGTAAATTATGGAATTCTTTATATGTTTGGGGTGGAAACTGTCATACCTGAGGTATGTGGGACGATCCGTCGGTTTGCGGTACATGGACGTTTGTAAGCTGTTCTCTCTGATGTATATGGTGGTGTCAAGAAAGTTAATCTCCCTGTGAGAGTAGCTCAATTTCAGTTTGATTGTGGGATGGAAGGCATTAAAGTTCCTGTGAAATTGGATAAGATCCTCCTCACTTGCAGACCAGATGATCAAGATGTCGTCGATAAAACGGAAGTAGGCCATGGGTTTTATATAACAAGTATTCAGGTATTCTTCTTCGAACTTTGCCATGAAGAGATTTGCGTACTGCGGTGCAAACCATGAGCCCATAGCCACTCCCATTTGCTGTAAATAGAGGTCCTCCCCAAAGGTGAAATAATTGTGGGTGAGAACGAATCTCATTAGTCCAGCAATTGAGTTTATAGGTGTGCCCAAACCTTGAAGATATTTGCGACAGGCCGCAATACCATCATTGTGGGGAATGTTGGTGTACAGAGACTCTACATCCATAGTGGCAAGAATGGTGCCTCCAGGCACTGGGCCAATGGCTGCCAGTTGGTTCAGGAGGTGTGTAGTATCCTGTATGTAGCTGGGTCTTTTACAGACTAGAGGCTTCAAAATGTTTTCCAACCACCCTGAGATATTCTCTGTGAGAGTTCCATTCCCTGAGATTATGGGCCTGCCTGGGTTCCCCTCTTTGTGGACTTTGGGAAGCATGTAAAAGCAGGCGGTTCTCGGCTTTTCCGGGATAAGAGTCTGTACATGAAGCCTGGTGTTTACGGGCAATTTCTTTACCATCCTATTGAGTGCCATCCTGTACCTTTTTGTTGGGTCCTCCTGTAATTTGGCATAGTGCGTGGTGTTAGACAACTGTCTTTGTGCCTCCTGGATATAGTCACTGGTGTTCATGATGACTATGGCACCCCCTTTATACGCTGGTTTAATAATAATGTCCTTATTCTCCTTAAGGGATGTGATAGCTTGTTGCTCTTGCAATGTTATGTTATGAGCCAGTGTTTTATATCAGCCTCCATATACCTCTCACTTTACGTTCCCTTTAGGAGGTTGCTTGCTAATTAGTGTTGGTGCATTTGGCATATTTGAATTTGGAATCTTGTTCTGAATTCTGCCGATCAGAACCTGAATCTTCGTGCATGCGCACCGCGGCAAGGGGTGTTTCCTTACCCTTGTCGCCACCTCTGTGCGCTGCCCACCTCATCTTCACAAATTCCGAATTTGAATATGCAGAATGCACCAACAGGATTGCTAATCAGTAGCTTTTTTATATTATTTTATCCGTATGTTCAACATTTAAGTCTGCTAATTCATTGTATACCTCATTTATATTTTATTTTTTAGATTATTTCAGGGCAGTTTTTGTCAGATAAGAAGGTCGGCACTTATGTGGAGGTGGATATGTTTGGATTGCCAGTTGACACCAGGAGAAAAGCCTTGAAGACGAAGACATCTCAAAACAATGCTGTGAATCCTGTGTGGGAGGAGGAGCCGGTGGTCTTTAAGAAGGTTGGTCTATCTAAAAAAAAAAATATCCCAGATTTTTAGTGTCCCTCCACCCCCAGACATCTGAAAAGATATAGCAGCTTATTAGTAAAACTATAATTTCTACGACACAGCCCACAGTACTGTGAACTTGGATAATGTTCTGCTTATTATTTCCTCTTTGCTGGAGTCAAAACACTCCTTGCCACTCCTTGCCCTCCTGTCCTGCTTTACGGGAGGAGACTTGATCTGGAGTTAAAATACTCCTTGCCACTTCTTCTCCTTGCCTTCCTGTCCTTCTTTATGGGAGAGGACTTGACCTGGAGTCAAAACACTCCTTGCCCTGCTGTCCTGCTTTATGGAAGGGGACTTGACCTGGGCTGTTAATCACATTTTTTTTATCAAAACCTTATGGATGGGTTGTGGACCAGGGAGGTGGACTGTAATGTCACCCTCCAATTCCCGTTCCCTTTGCCGCAGTTTACCATTCAGCCTCAGACCCTCTGGGAATCCTAAGGCCTTGTTTCCATCTGTGCGCTTCTGTCTGCTTCTGTCCGCTTTTTATCAGCACATCAATGTTACAGATTGATACATGTTGCTGAAAAGCAGGCAGAAGCACACAAATGGAAACAAGGCCTAAAGGCAGTCAGCATGCAGGCAAAGTAACCTTTTGGATTGGTTGGTGAGTCCACACACAGTATCCATTACACACAATCAAAATTGTACTGTGTGTGGACTCACCAACCAATCCAAAAGGTTACTTTGCCTGCATGCTGACTGCCTTTAGGCCTTGTTTCCATTTGTGTGCTTCTGTCTGCTTTTCAGCAACATGTATCAATCTGTAACATTGATGTGCTGATAAAAAGCGGACAGAAGCAGATAGAAGCGCACAAATGGAAACAAGGCCTAAAGGCAGTCACCATGCAGGCAAAGTAACCTTTTGGATTGGTTGGTGAGTCCACACACAGTACAATTTTGATTGTGTGTAATGGATACAATCTGCAATCTCATATAGAGATCAGGTCGATGCCACCAATTCGCAATGAGCTTGCGAAAACGCAAATCTAACTCTGGCTTAACCACCCTGGCGTTCTATTGAGATCGCCAGGGCGGCTGCGGGAGGGTTTTTTTTTAATTAAAAAAAAAACTATTTCATGCAGCCAACTGAAAGTTGGCTGCATGAAAGCCCACTAGAGGGCGCTCCGGAGGCGTTCTTCCGATCGCCTCCGGCAAGCATAAGTAACAAGGAAGGCTGCAATGAGCAGCCTTCCTTGTTTGGCTTTCCTCGTCGCCATGGCGACGAGCGGAGTGACGTCATGGACGTCAGCCGACGTCCTGACGTCAGCCGCCTCCGATCCAGTCCTTAGCGCTGGCCGGAACTATTTGTTCCGGCTGCGCAGGGCTCGGGCGGCTGGGGGGACCCTCTTTTGCCGCTGCTCGCGGCGGATCGCCGCAGAGCGGCGGCGATCAGGCAGCACACGCGGCTGGCAAAGTGCCGGCTGCGTGTGCTGCTTTTTATTTGAACAAAATCGGCCCAGCAGGGCCTGAGCGGCACCCTCTGGCGGTAATGGACGAGCTGAGCTCGTCCATATCGCTAAGGTGGTTAATCCTGTGGGAAAAAGGATTAATTCAACATCCTTTCTAGAGATAGCAAAATCAATAAAAATGATTATGGCAACGTCCTCTTCAGAGAAGCGGGGAACTCTTTGTAGAGGTTTCAGAACAAGCACATAGACAAACGATTTTCAATCGTTTATTTTATAATAAAATAATGCATAAACTAAATACAGCAACTGGGCAGATTGATGCTTAAAAAATAAAAGGAATAAAAGTGAAAAATACTAAATATAATGTTTGATTTGTGCGTCAAATTACCGTGCCCATTGCGATGGTAAGTCCAAAAAGAAGATATAAAGTTCTGTGTGTAATAGTCCAGTGTTGGAAAGCCTAGATCAGTGGCCCTCAAACTACGGCCCTTGGGCCAAATGCAGCCCCCAAGGCTTTTTAACTGGCCCCCAAACACAAAATGTATTACTTATAGATGCTGCCCATTGCACCTTCAAATATCGGCGGCCCGCATTTAGAATAGCAGTGCTGGCACAACCCATCCACATACTGTAGAAGCCAGTGAGCAGTAATTCGCTGGCTTCCAATCTAATTCTGCATCAGGTGACACTGCTGTCTAACTGGATGGCAGGTTGTCACCTGGGTATGCTTCACTGTCTGATGCACAAAGATGTTCTTTGGGCGCCACATGACTGAATGGCTGCTGCTGGGAGTTCTCCTCTGGACATGATTGGGGGAATCAATACCTAAATTTAATGTAATGTTTTTCAACATCATTTTATGTATGTTCCCCGGAAGTCTGAAGTACGGTATGTTGATCCGGCCCTTGATCAAAAAAGTTTGGGGACGCCTGGCCTAGATCTTTGATGGAATATGGATATTGGCTGGTGATGTTCTCTTACAGCCTGTGTCCAGCAGTTTTAACTATTTCTCTGCTGGAGGGTGGAGATAGTAATGGGAGATGGGCAGAGTCTGCTACTTGCTCCAACTCCACCCTGTCATGACAGGCAGGAAAGAATATGAAATACCTGAATTGATTGAAACGCAGCGTCAGTTGATTAAAACCCGCAGAGAATGATTCATGTCTTTCTGGCATTCTCTATTTTACTTGGAGTCTGAACACATACAGTAGGTTGCAAAAGTTTTGGCAACCTTGTTAATTGTCATGATTTTCCTGTATAAATCGTTGGTTGTTACAATAAAAAATGTCGGTTAAATATATCATATAGGAGACACACACAGTGATGTTTGAGAAGTGAAATTAAGTTTATTGGATTTACAGAAAGTGTGCAATAATTCTTTAAACAAAATTAGGCAGGTGTATAAATGTTATTGATTCCAAAACCTGCAGAACTAATTATTGGAACTCAAATTGGCTTGGTAAGCTCAGTGACCCCTGACCTACATACACAGGTGAAGCCAATTATGAGAAAGAGTATTTAAGTGGGTTAAATGTTAATAAGGGTTTTTTTTCTCTAAGAGTAGCAACATGGGGGTCTCAAAACAACTCTCAAATGACCATGATCTGGTTTGTAGCCCCTGCACTCTCCTTATCAATATCCTTTGAAGTAGGCCCGAAGGATATAAGGTGGTTCTGTTTTAGGGTTTATTGGCCTCCCTCTAGGGAACAATAAACAAACAACCATGTCCCACAGAGCAGAGGCCTGGGCTGAAATAAGCACTGTTTTTTAAGCAAAGCTACAAAGTTAAAGTGACACTCCTAATCATGGTTTGCGTACTCAGTTTTCGAGCAATTGCATCAGTGGCTTAGGTGAATCCATGACAATTACTCAGAATGCCATATTCCAGTAGAGTTCAGGAGGGAGCCTGGCCGTCTGCAAAAGGGCTGCATTTCTTTACTATATAGCATGTAATTACTATAGATTTATTTATCTATTATACATTCTGTAATGTTCTGAGAGTGGATTAAGTGTGAGTAGACTATTAAAAAACAATTCATTTGAAATTCAAGTTGAACATGGTGCAACCTTCCTATAGTCCAAAAGCCAGTAAGCACACCTCAACTGCCAATAATGGTGCACTTATTGGTTTGAAGTAGGGATGAACTTTTGAGATTCATTATAATTTTTCGGTTTCCAAACAGATAGTCCTTATTAGAGCAATAACATGAATATTGATGGTCATGTCTAGAGAACTCATGGAGAAGCATATGATTTGGTTGAACAGCTGATAGATTTGCAAAGCTCTGATTGGGTGTAGAGATGGCCCGAACCTCCGATTTTCAGTTTGCGAACCGCGAACTTCCGCAAAAGTTCGGTTCGCACGAACTTTTGCAAGCCGCAATAGACTTCAATGGGGAGGCAAACTTTGAAACCTAGAAACACTTATGCTGGCCACAAAAGTGATGGAAAAGATCCAAATAAGGAGAAGCAAAAGAGATGAGACTGGCACTCAAGCGACTGGAAGCAGCAGCTGGAATCCGATAACCATTCAACCGTGCTCACACTTCATAGAAGCTCAATATCCCCACAGTAGAACAATAGCAGATCCGGCACAGGTTGCAGTAAACCAGTATTCTTTTATTCCAGCAGGTACATACAAAACAGTGGAAGTAAAGAGGTGGTCGGCCTGACAGCCGTTTCACGGGTTCCCCCGCTTCTTCAGAGGCACAAAAGATAGGGTACCCAGGCAATAACCCCCCATTATATATGCTGCATAAAGTTTACCTTCCCGATCGCCTCCATAGCGCCATTGGAAACGCCCGCTGCGGCCGCCGGGACCCGTCCCCTTCCGGGAACGCCCCTTGATTTCCACTCGGCCAATCCATCTGCAGGGCTGCTAACCAATCAGCGTTCGCCTATCTCCGGCGCTCGCCGGCCAATAGGAGTGATACAGGGCGGCATAACAGAGGGGACACACAGGTTTCCAAGGGAACAAGTTGTCAGGGCAACTAGCCACGCCGGGCGCATTCCAAGCGGCGCGGTTTAGGATATTACCTCCACAGTAGTCACCCTGCAACCTCTTAGATACACATGTCCTCTTAGATGTAACAGCACCCAGCATATAAATAAAAGGCAGAACATTCCTCCATTTTAACCCCATATATATATACATATATAAAGGGTTGCACACGGAACTATGAAGAGACGCCCATTACAGGTACGTCATACCCACTGCTATACAGTGTAAACAGTCCAATTGCTTTCGCAGTGTGCATTAGGGAAAGTTCCAATCACAACAGGAGGTTGGAAGGGGGTGGGATTTCCAGCTAATTTTTGACGTCAGCTTACCACCCTCTTTCTTGGTTACAAGTCCTCCATGCTCAATACAGGGGGGTCAATTGTTCCTGGTACCCTAAAAAGAACAAAACAGAAACAAACACACACTTATTAAAAACAATACAGACAAAGCATAATACATCAAAGATGGCAATACAGTCAATTATGAATAGCATTCTGTAACAGAGAATTATAGACCGCACAAAGAATTACAAAAGTAAAGGAGCATATTTTTTTCCTCAATACTTTTCAAGGAAGCAAAATAGTTCATTTCTCTCATTAAGCCCTAAACGTCCACAGGCCTTTGTTTTAGAGATTAGTCTAGCCTCTTCTTGTCTGAGGAGTTTCTCTCGATCCCCCCCTCTCCTTGGCTGATCCACTATTTTTAAGCCTGTGAATCTCAGGGGGGAGCTCGCATTACCATGATCCTCTAACACATGTTTAATCAACCGTCCTGCTCCCTTTTTGCTCTTTAAAGAATTGACATGCTCCTGGTATCTCGTACAAAGTTGACGTGTGGTCATCCCAATATACTATCGATTACAGGGACAAAAAACTGCATAAACCACATGTGTAGATCGGCAGTGTATAAAATCCTTAATCGGGACCAATTCCCCCCCTAGAGTAAAACGTTTCCCCGGCATAAATTGAGTACAGTGGTTACAGTTCCCACATTTAAAACAACCGGTAGGTCTTGAACTAGTCAGCCAGTCTACTTTCTTTTCTTCTCTAAATTCGCTCCTTATTATTACATCACCAATTGTTCGAGCTCTACGGAATGTAATGAGGGGCCTTTCAGGTAATTTTTTTCCTAAAATTGGGTTGGATCGTAGATCCCCCCAATTTCTATGAATGGAGTTCTTCAGTCTCCTTGCCATTGGGGAATATTCAAATATAAGGGGGACCCCTATACCTGATTTGTCCTTTCCTTTTCTCCCCCTCTTTTTCTTCCTGACTAACAGTTCAGATCTGGGTTTTACATCTGCCTTCTTAAAAGCTGTCACAATAAGGGGTAGGGGGTAACCTCGAGCCAAAAATCTTAACCCCAGTTCATAACTTTGCTCTAGAAAGTCAGCATTTCTACTATTGTTCCTCTTTAAACGAATGAATTGGCTATATGGGATGGAATTTTTGACATGATCAGGATGGTAACTAGAGTATAGGAGAATGTTGTTAGTTGCTGTGGGTTTCCTATAACCTTTTGTGATGAGTTGTCCCTCCTCCACCAATATTGACAGGTCCAGGAACTCCATCTTTTCCCCACCCCATACTCCTGTAAATCGCATGTTAAAGTTATTAACATTAATCCATTGGACAAAGTTATCAAATTCTCTGTCATTACCATCCCAGATTACTAGGACATCGTCCATGTATCTTAGCCATGACTTAATGGCGTGGCGGTAGGGGTTCGATTCCACCAGGACACATTGTTCCTCCCAGGCGGCCAAAAAAATATTTGCAAACGTAGGGGCTACCGATGTCCCCATCGCCACGCCAGAAGCCTGTCGGTACCAGCAATCCTGAAAAAGAAAGGCATTGTGAGACAATATAAAGTAAAGACATTCACAGATGTATTTGGCCCATTCCCTATCTTTTCCCCTCTTAATCAGGAAATCTTCCAATACCTTGGTTCCTAGTTTTTGTGGGATCCGGGTAAATAAACTCTCTACATCTATGGAAGCTAATTTCAGGCCTTCCCGCCATTGCAAATGGGGGAGTTTCACCAAGACGTCTAAAGTGTCGGCCAGATAAGAGGGAATCTCGGCCAGGTAAGGTCAGGTATGTACCTGCTGGAATAAAAGAATACTGGTTTACTGCAACCTGTGCCGGATCTGCTATTGTTCTACTGTGGGGATGATGGAAAAGATGTTTCAAGGGGTCTAACACCTGGAGGGGGGCATGGTGGAGTGGGATACATGCCAAAAGTCCCGGGGAAAAATCTGGATTTGACGCAAAGCAGCGTTTTAAGGGCAGAAATCACATTTAATGCTAAATTGCAGGCCTTAAGTGCTTTAAAACATCTTGCATGTGTATACATCAATCAGGGAGTGTAATTAGAGTACTGCTTCACACTGACGCACCAAACTCACTGTGTAAAGCACCGCAAACAGCTGTTTGTGTTGTGACGGCCGTGCTGGACTGGTGCGCACCATGGCGAGATTGCTCTTCCTCAGTGATATCAGGTAATGTCTGACTGCCTTATCAACTTTCGATGGTTGTTTCTCTACCATTGTTAAAGCTTACGTCTATTTTTTTAAATTACATTTTCTGCTGGCTGTTCAGTACCTGTAATGAGAATCTGTTATGGAGGGCAAGTCTGCCATTGTGAGTGACCACGGGTAATGGCCGGGGAATCAGGGTTCAATTCCGGTCCGGAGTGGGAGCCTGAGAACCGGCTACCACCACAACACATCCAAGTAAGGACCCATTTGCTGTATAAGTAATGTACCTGCCCTGACCAAGCTTTGCAGACCAGGCATCTGTGGTCAGATGGACCCTTGACCCAACGCTGTGTGCCAGAGATGACACCACATGCCTTTAACGAGAATCTGTTATGGAGGGCAAGTCTGCCATTCATTTAACTGTGTGAAACTTTCAATGGTACTTTGTCAGTAGCATGGTGACCACGGGTAATGGCCAGGGAATCCTGGTTCGATTCCGGTCCGGAGTGGGAGCCTAACAAACGGCTACCACCACCACACATCCAAGGAAGGCAGCAGGCACGCTGTGGGCAAAGGAGCAGGAACGGCTACCACACATCCAAGGAAGGCAGCAGACATGGCATGCATGTCCCGAGGTAGTGACCAAAAATAACAATACAGGAGGACTTTTGAGGCCCTGCTGTATGTGAGATGAATCAACTTTAAATCCTTTAACGAGGATCTGTTATGGAGGGCAAGTCTGACATCCATTCAAGAGAAAGGTATGCACTGACTTGACTAATACAATGTGCAGTCACACAGGTGCAGTTAACAAGTATGCATGGAGTGGTATATCACACTGCGTGCACTCACGTAGGTAGGTGGGTGCACTGAACACAACAGGTAGGTATATGCAGTGATGGGTATTACAATGTTCAAGATCATGTGTATGTTTGGGGAACTGCTGCTGCCAGATTGTCTATTTTGGGGGAACCACTGCCATATTATCTGTATTTTGGGGGAACCCCTGCCAGATTATGTGTATTTTTGGTGAAATGCTGTGAGATTACATCTACTTTTTGGGGATACACTACGACAGAGCTCAAACGTCCCCTGGCAGTCCTTTTATACCACTGCTAAGGCCATGTATATTTGGCCCCACCCATGACCACGCCCACACTATGCTTACCCACGCCCATTTTGTGGGGTGCCGCACTGCGCGCGGTGCAGAGGTTTTTAGGGTGAGTCCGCTCACTACTTTTTCCAGGACTAGACCCCTGTGTTCAGGGGTGCTTTTTTAGTAATAAGAATCAGCAAGGAGCAAGCTAACAAGCCTACAAGAGCCTAACTAAGCTTTCCCTAGAGGTCTCTGCACAGCAGCTATCCCTTCTCTAATTACTGCAGGCACACAAGTGAGTCCAATGCCTGACGCTGCCTGCCTTTTATAAGGGGGGGGGGGGGGGCTCCAGGAGGGAGTGTAGCCTGATTGGCTACAATGTGCCTGCTGACTGTGATGTAGAGGGTCAAAGTTGACCCTTATGATGTAGTATAGGAGGCGAATGGAACCGCCAACGCGAACCACCGAAGTTCGCCGGGAACCGTTCGGGCCATCTCTAATTGTGTGTTATCACATCCTGCTTTAGCACATGGTCATGACTAGGAATGAAATCAGAGACTTATATATCTTAACACAGGAAACAAATTCAACTTACAAACAATCTCCCAGAATGGAACCTGTTTGTAACTAAGTGGCCACGCATACATGTATACCAGTATACTGTATAAGGACAGTGGAATTTCCTGAGGTGTCAGTTAGCAGAAAGCTTCTCCTCACCATGTTTCTCTCTCCTCATTGTTTACTACAAATGCTGCCACTAGCCCTTAGACAAGCACATATAGTAGCTTCCTATACCTCAGAGCTCACACAAAGCTCTGGTAATAATTTGAATGGTCTGCTTAGAGCCTTTTGTTATACTTCTACAACTTCTACTGCAATCTAAATTACAGCTCTGTTTACTTTACAATCTCTATCAGGTAGTGCTGCCCTCTCTGGCAAGTCTGAGAATAGCAGCATATGAAGAAGGAGGCAAATTCATAGGTCATCGGATATTACCCGTCTCTGCAATCAGACCAGGTAAACTTCCTTACAGTCTAAAAGGTTTTTATTGTGAAACATTGTAGCATTTCAATCCATCTGTATGTATACACATGAAATGTTACATTTATCCACATGTTACCTTAGGCCCACTTCTCTTTGTCCTAAGACCAAATTGCACTCCTACTAGGTATCCTAAAACACACTGCCTCTATATATTTGTTGTATACAACCCCTCCTCTTGTACCCCCCCATCATTCCCTTTAGATTGTAAGCTCACAAGGGCAGGGCTCTCTCCCCCTTTTGTGTCTTGAAAATTATTATACATTTTATTTATCATGTTACTTTTATCACTGTCATTACCACTTTTGTATTTTGTATTCTGTAATTTGTATCATTTTTGTATTTTGTTACTAATTATGTATCTTGTATATTGGTGTACACTATTGTCTGTATTATTATGTACCTCATGTTTGTTTCTTTGTACAGCGCCACAGAATATGTTGGCGCTTTATAAATCAATAATAATAATAATTTGTCCTAGAATAATATGCTCTACAAATTACTTTTTTCCTATGCTGCTGTCACTTACAGTATGCAGTAAAAATCTGACAGGTTTTGGAATGGACCATTTCCTCTTGTGGAATTATCAGGGTTTTCTCTATTTTCAAAGGCATGAAACTGCCAGAATAGTGGGTAGTGAGAAGGGAAGCTGGCTGCTTCTTTGTATATTTCCTTTCCAGGGAGTGCTTCTGTAAAGAAATAACTAGTTCATCACAAAGGGGTTTTTACCCTTATGAACCAGAGCAATTTTCACATTTCATTTGCTCCTCCCTAATATTCACCAATAACTTTATCACGACTTATCACAACAAAATGATCTATATCTTGTTTTTTGCCACCAATGCTTGGTACATTTTGCTAAGAATGTTTTTATTCCAAATGCATTGTAACGTGTTACAGGAAGTAATGCATGTATGCTTTGCATGTATGCTGTACTTTCACTTTTGTCTATGACCACTGGCATCTCATTGATATCATTGATCACAGGCACTTTGATCAGTGCATGGGGACCGTGTTCCCATTCACTGATCATTGAACAAACGGACGGCAACAGAAAAGTGTGCGGCAGGCGATCGTGGAGCGGTATGCATATCTACAACCCCGGGACTTTAGATGAAGTCTTGCGGAGCATAGATATACTGCCCTTGGGACAATTACTAGTTAAAAGACAACTGAAGTGAGAGGGATATGGAGACTGCCCTGTTTATTTCCTTTTAATCAATACCAGTTGCCTGGCAGCCCTGCTGGTCTATTTTGCTGCAGTAGTGTCTGAATAACACCAGAAACAAGCATGCACCTAAATCTTGTCAGATCTGACAATAATGTCAGAAACACCTGATCTGCTACATACTTGTTCGGGGGCTATGACTAAAAGGGTTAGAGGCAAAGGATCAGTGGGACAACCAGGCAACTGGTATTGCTTAAAAGGAAATAAATATGGCAGCCTCCATATCACTCTCACTTCAGTTGTCCTTTAAAGTGAACACGAAGTGGAAATAAACTGATGAGATAAACAATTGTATTTATTTTCCTACTCCTAAAAAAGACTTTTTTTTAGATATCCCATGGTTATATTTTATATTTAAGCATTTACAAAGTAGCTTGAATATTTTGTTGTCTCTGCTCAGCGGCAGCTTATTAAATGTCCTTGAGTGAAATTACCTGAACTATTGACCTCCTTCTATCTCTCTCCTGCTCTAAGAAGTTGTATTCTGCCAGGAAAACGTTTATGGCTGTAGTTTTCTTATCAGTGATGTTTAATATATTCCTGACAAGGTACTGACAAGACAGAAGCTGTCACTTCCATGCCTAAAAACTACATTTTTCAGGCAGCAAAATAAAACAAGTGAAACAGCCTGGTTATTAATATGTTTTGCACAGTGGCGTAGCTAAGGAGCTTTGGGCCCCGGTGTGAGTTTTACATGCCCCCAGCACTCTATACATAACTATTGATATGGCACACCAAAACCTGCCGAGGACAACCGCAGTGTTAGAGGTGCAAGAAGGGGATCGGGAACAACTTGTTAATGATTAATATAATTCAAAGAATCTATAGAAGTAATCATTACAAGCACAAGACCAATAAAGCTAATACTGCAGTTGAGGGAGGGCCCTATAGGGCCCCTCTGAACCAAGGGCCCCCCGGTGCGGTTGAGACCTCTGCAACCCCCATTGCTACGCCACTGGTTTTGCACTGTACATACATGTTTATCTCTTATGTCACATGTACCCCTAAACTGAGAGGGATATGGAGACTGCCATAAGCGTTTCCTTTTAAACAATATCAGTTGCCTGGCATCCTGCTAATTTTTCATGCACTAGTAGCGTCTGGATCAAACACCTGGAACAAGCATGCGGAAAATGTAGTCAAACTTCAGTAAAATGGGTGTGGACTATGTAATGTGAGCATAAGGTCCTGAACACATAGACCTCAATTCACTAAGCAGTATAGACTAGTCTACTGATGGTTTTTCATCTACTGATGGTTTGGTCATTTGCATCAAAGGGGAATTCACTATTAAATGTTTTAGACCTGTTTTTAGACCTGGTCTAAACCATTCGGTAATTAGGTTGGTAAAGCAGGGGAAATGATCAAAAGATGCAGTTCACAAACAAGTAGCTATGACCGACATCCTTCTCCTTTGATGAGCTCTTCTCTGCATGCAATTCAACTCCTGCATAATTCATTCAAAAAGTTCCATCCTCACATCTGAAATACCTCACAGAATTATTTTACCGACAGAAATCAGCTGGTCTAATCTCTGTCAGAAAAAGTGGGCGTGGTTACTACTTGTTTGTTTGCCTTTGTGAATTAAGTGATTACTGAATTTTAGACCAGGTCTAAAAACAGGTCTTAAGGCCCGTACACACACCGTACTAAAGGCAACGACGGGTCCATTGTCACCTCCCGCTGGGCGGGTTTTCAGCAGCGTGTGTACAGTCTGTCGGCGGACTGTTAAGGCTGTTTCTGAACGGTCTGCCGGGCGGATTCAGCCCAGCGGGAGGTGACGACGGACCCGTCGTTGCCTTTAGTACGGCATGTGTATGGGCCTTAAAACATTACACCAAACCATCAGTAGACTAAAAAACCATCAGAAGACTAAACTGCTTAGAGAATTGAGGCCATAGCCTCTTGCTGAGCTCTTTTCAGCAGCGCGTCTCCGTGTGTGTTATGTAGGGCAGGGGCGTTTCTAGGGTCCTTGGAGATCGGGGGCACCTGTGGGCACCAGGCGGGGAGGGCAAAAATGGGCGTGGTCATGCGGTGAGTGGGCGTGGCCATGGGTGGGGCCACATGTACATGAACTTAGCAGCGGTGTAAGCTACGGATAACGGGCCTGCCCATCGAAATATTGGACGGAGCCCCCTGTCCTTTATTTAGATAATTTACAATCAGTATAGGCATAGATCAAAGATGTATACGCAAAAATATGAGGATCACGTTGTGCGGCGTGCTTATCGCGCCGCACCAAAAAATGGGTGGGCCATGGACCAGAATATAGGTGTGGTAACGGCCGGGTGGAGACAAATTTACATGAACCTAGCAATGGTGGGACATCAGATTAGGACAGTGGTGGCGAACCTTTTGGAGGCCGAGTGCCCAAACTGCAACCCAAAAGTCACTTATCTATCGCAAAGTGGCAACAGCAATTTAAACTAAATACTGTACAAACGTTTTAACTCATACATGAACATTATGGAAAATCCAAGTTGAAAATAAACTGTGAAGATAAACAATTTCATCCATCCTACTCCTGAAAAATGTATTCAATTTTTTAGAACCTCCCAGTTTTATTTTCTGTTTTAAAACGCTAAAAAAGTAGGTTTAATGCTATTGTCTCATATGATAAGGATTCAGCTTTTCCCATAGTCTTGCAGTTAGCAATCATGTGACCCCCAACAAGACATATTCAGCAATCATGAGGCCCCCAACAAATCATGAGGCCCCCAACAAGACAAATTCAGCAATCTTGAGGCCCCCAACAAGACAAATTCAGCAATCATGAGGCCTCCAACAAATCATGAGGCCCCCAACAAGACAAATTCAGCAATCATGAGGCCCCCAACAAATCATGAGGCCCCCAACAAGACAAATTCAGCAATCATGAGGCCCCCAACAAGACAAATTCAGCAATCTTGAGGCCCCCAACAAATCATAAGGCTCCCAACAAGACAAATTCAGCAGTCATGAGGCACATAAATAGACAGCATTTCACATAAATAGGCAGAATGCCCCCTTAATATGGTAGCCCCCCAAGTTAGGTAGTGAGTGACAGGGACCCCCAGGTTAGCTAGTGAGTGACAGGCGCCTCCAGTTAGGTAGTGAGTGACAGGGACCCCGATAGTGAGTGACAGGGAGCCCCTTTAGGTAGTGAGTGAGTGCCAGGGAGCCCCTTTAGGCAGTGAGTGAGTGCCAGGGAGCCCCTTTAGGCAGTGAGTGAGTGACAGGGAGCCCCTTTAGGCAGTGAGTGAGTGACAGGGAACCCCTTTAGGCAGTGAGTGAGTGACAGGGAGCCCCTTTAGGCAGGGAGTGAGTGCCAGGAAGCCCCTTTAGGCAGTGAGTGAGTGCCAGGGAGCCCCTTTAGACAATGAGTGAGTGCCAGGGAGCCCCTTTAGGCAGTGGGTGAGTGCCAGGGAGGCCCTTTAGGCAGTGAGTGAGTGCCAGGGAGCCCCTTTAGGCAGTGAGTGAGTGCCAGGGAGCCCCTTTAGGCAGTGAGTGAGTGACAGGGAGCCCCTTTAGGCAGCGAGTGAGTGCCAGGGAGCCCCTTTAGGCAGCGAGTGAGTGCCAGGGAGCCCCTTTAGGCAGTGAGTGAGTGCCAGGGAGCCCCTTTAGGCAGTGAGTGAGTGCCAGGGAGCCCCTTTAGGCAGTGAGTGAGTGCCATGGAGCCCCTTTAGGCAGTGAGTGAGTGCCAGGGAGCCCCTTTAGGCAGTGAGTGAGTGCCATGGAGCCCCTTTAGGCAGTGAGTGAGTGCCAGGGAGCCCCTTTAGGCAGCGAGTGAGTGCCAGGGAGCCCCTTTAGGCAGCGAGTGAGTGCCAGGGAGCCCCTTTAGGCAGCGAGTGAGTGCCAGGGAGCCCCTTTAGGCAGTGAGTGAGTGCCAGGGAGCCCCTTTAGGCAGTGAGTGAGTGCCAGGGAGCCCCTTTAGGCAGTGAGTGAGTGCCATGGAGCCCCTTTAGGCAGTGAGTGAGTGCCAGGGAGCCCCTTTAGGCAGTGAGTGAGTGCCAGGGAGCCCCTTTAGGCAGTGAGTGAGTGCCAGGAAGCCCCTTTAGGCAGTGAGTGAGTGCCAGGGAGCCCCTTTAGGCAGTGAGTGAGTGCCATGGAGCCCCTTTAGGCAGTGAGTGAGTGCCAGGGAGCCCCTTTAGGCAGTGAGTGAGTGCCAGGGAGCCCCTTTAGGCAGTGAGTGAGTGCCAGGAAGCCCCTTTAGGCAGTGAGTGAGTGCCAGGGAGCCCCTTTAGGCAGTGAGTGAGTGCCAGGGAGCCCCTTTAGGGAGTGAGTGAGTGCCAGGGAGCCCCTTTAGGGAGTGAGTGCCAGGGAGCCCCTTTAGGGAGTGAGTGAGTGCCAGGGAGCCCCTTTAGGCAGTGAGTGAGTGCCAGGGAGCCCCTTTAGGGAGTGAGTGAGTGACAGGGAGGCCCTTTAGGGAGTGAGTGAGTGCCAGGGAGCCCCTTTAGGGAGTGAGTGAGTGACAGGGAGGCCCTTTAGCTAGTGAGTGAGTGCCAGGGAGCCCCTTTAGGGAGTGAGTGAGTGCCAGGGAGCCCCTTTAGGGAGTGAGTTCCAGGGAGCCCCTTTAGGGAGTGAGTGAGTGCCAGGGAGCCCCTTTAGGGAGTGAGTGAGTGCCAGGGAGCCCCTTTAGCGAGTGAGTGAATGCCAGGGAGCCCCTTTAGGGAGTGAGTGAGTGACAGGGAGGCCCTTTAGTGAGTGAGTGCCAGGGAGCCCCTTTAGGGAGTGAGTGAGTGGCAGGGAGGCCCTTTACGGAGGGAGTGAGTGAGTGAGTGAGTGAGTGAGTGAGTGAGTGAGTGAGTGACAGGGAGCCCCTTTAGCGAGTGAGTGAGTGCCAGGGAGCCCCTTTAGGGAGTGAGTGAGTGACAGGGAGGCCCTTTAGTGAGTGAGTGCCAGGGAGCCCCTTTAGGGAGTGAGTGAGTGGCAGGGAGGCCCTTTACGGAGGGAGTGAGTGAGTGAGTGAGTGAGTGCCAGGGAGCCCCTTTAGCGAGTGAGTGAGTGCCAGGGAGCCCCTTTAGGGAGTGAGTGAGTGACAGGGAGGCCCTTTAGTGAGTGAGTGCCAGGGAGCCCCTTTAGGGAGTGAGTGAGTGGCAGGGAGGCCCTTTACGGAGGGAGTGAGTGAGTGAGTGACAGGGAGGCCCCCCCTCTAGCCGCCGCCGCCGCTCCCCCTACCTCTCAGCAGACCTCAGGATCAGCGGCGACCCGACCAGTTGTACGAGCGGGCGCTGGACGCACCCGCTCTATATGCGGAAGTGATGTCACTTCCGCATATCAGTGCGGGCGCTGGCTCCTAGCGCCCGCATGATTGGTCGCCGGCTCGCCGCCTGATCGTGAGGTCTGAGACTGTCACTGACGCGGCGGCTGGAGGGAGCCGCTGAGTCTGACAGAGGGGGCGGCCGGGCGGAGATCTATGGCACCCCAGAACAGATTGGGGGCACGTGCCCCCCCAAAACAGGGCTAGCGACGCCCCTGATATAGGGACAGCAGAGCTGTCTGATGGGTACACTTTTGCACTGTGCAGCTGTAAACAGTATTCAGACTATGCACTAATTACATGCATTTGTGTGTAAGGCTGGCTTTGTTGACCTAGCATCATGCATGTTACCTACATAACCCTAGTCGCTGTTCTGAGGGACATTTAAGTGACAAGACAATATACTCTGTACAGCGCTGCGGAAGGTGTTGGCGCTATATAAGTAATAAATAATAATGTGCAGAACACTGTTCACATTACTTTTATACAGTAAATACCAGTAAAACTGCTGTGCATTCTATGCACAGTAATTTTACCAGCTTTTAGTAAATATGCCATACACCACGTCGCATATTTTGCATATTTTTTTAGTCCATTATTATCTCACATTTTTATTTATTTTTCAGTAAAAAACATTATTTTCTTTTACAGGATATCACTACATCTGCCTTCGAAATGAGAAAAATGTTCCACTGACGCTTCCGGCCATCTTTGTCTACATAGATGTTAAAGATTATGTTCCTGATACATTTGCAGGTACAGCGTCTGTTTCTTCATTTTTTATTTCAACTTTACACATTTCCTCAATAGTCTACTATTCTATTTCTTGACCCTCATGTATATTAGCTTAAACACCACTAGATGGCAGCAGTAGACAACATATTCTATCACTGCTGCTGTGAACATCTTGGCGTTGGGATTGAACAATAGCTTGACGCTATCATATCCTATGTTGGGCTTTGTTTAGTCCAACAGTGGCCTTTTCCTTTATAGGCCATGGGAAAAAAATTGGTGCTGAAGAGGACGTGGGTGATCCTGAAAAAGGATTTGAAAGGGTTAATATTCGAATAATAATCAGAAGAAATACAGATGTACCTCTAAAGCATAAATACACATTATTGTTTCAGATACTGTCAGGCCCGGTCTTATATCACAGGAGCCTATAGGCACAGATGTCCTGGCACCTTACACTTCAACCAACATGAACCGACAACCCCCAACAAACTGCGCTGCAAGTGTGCTGGCTGGTCCAGCTGTTACTTCTCCCTTATTTCCCTTGCCTGTCATAGGTAACTACAGGTGCCCTTTAGTATTAGGTAGCCATAAGTACCCTCAATATTAAGTGTTTAGAGCAGGGGTCTCAAACTCGCGGGCCATTTGCGGCCCTCGATACAATATTTTGTGGCCCTCGCCGGCAAAAGCTTCCTTATAGTTCGCTTCAGTGCTCCCAAGTAATCCGCCGCATCCCCGCCGCTAAACGAGGGCTGCAGAGCCCCCAAATCTCCCGGGGGGCAATCCGCCGGCATTTCCTGGAAGGGGCAGAGCTTTCAGCTTTAGCTCTGCCCCTCCTGACGTCAATCGCCGCACGGATCGCCGCCTCTCCCCGCCCCTCTCTGTGAAGGAAGAGTGAGAGGGGTAGGCAGAGGCGGCGATGTGCCGCGATTGTGAAATTCCTTATGCGGCCCAGCCTCATCCTGACTTTGCCTCCTGTGGCCCCCCAGGTAAATTGAGTTTGAGACCCCTGGTTTAGAGGTACATCCAAGTATTAGGTAGCTAGAGAAACCTCAGTATAAAGTACCTAGAGACGCCCCTGCCTGCAGGGAGATCTTGTCAGCGGAATGCCAAAAGCAGGGTGAGTAGCATCTCATCAGGACCTTGTATAGGGAAGGAGGGAGAGAGGTACTTGGGGAGGGGAGTGGGTTGCCTTTCCATCAACAGGCACCTGTAGGCTCGTGCCTACAGTGCCTTATGGTAAATCCAGTCCAGGATACTGCATACACACGTGATACAATGGAATAGTTAAGGACCCCCCCCCTATGCACTCTATACATAACAATTGATACGGCGCACCAAAACCTGCCAATAGCAACTACAGTGTCAGAGGTGCAAGAAGGGGATGGGGAGCAGTTTGTTAATGATTACCACTATTCAAAGTATCTATAGAAGTGGTTATTATGAGCACAGGACCAATAGAAAGCTAATACTGCAGTTGAGGGAAGGCCCCGGGGCCCCATTAGGCTCAAGGGCCCCAATGCGGTCGCAACCTCTGCACCCCCTATTGCTACAACCCTGATGTGGTAAAAGGATTCCATTTTTAAAGCCTGATCAGGCTGTTTTGAGAAAGCAAACTTCTGTTAAAAGTCAATAGAGGTTCTTCTGACTACTTCCCGACGTATCCAAAACTAATAAAACAAAAGACTTTCCAATAGGTTAGCAGAAAGAGGTTTTGATATGCATTGTAGATGCAGTTTTGTGGAGATTTGCATTACAATGAATGGTCAATGCGCTTGCGGTGTAGGAGAGCGTGTGCGTACAAGAGCGCAAACTGAGCCGTGTATGCTGGCGGCTGCCCTGAGAGGAGTGGAGATTTTCACAGGCTGATAACTTCTGACAGCATCATTACACTGATAAGGCATGACCATCCAAAGCTGTTATTGCACCATAAGGACACTATTTGCATTTGCCAACTTCTCTTTATAATGTTGATCAAAATTGCGTGAGTGTCTGAGTATTCTGCAAAGAGGCAAATCTATCCTAAACAGTATGTCAGTAGATTCCAAACTAAATAGATGCAGAGGTAAAGATATATCTAGAGTAGTATCCAGGAAAAACAGCACCTATGGCAGATATTGAAATTGCACCCAAGGGAGGAAAATGAGGTGGGCATCCCTCCAAACATTGTAAGGTGTACTCTAGTCTCACTTGATTTGGTTGTGTAAAGCATTTCCTGTAAGGGTGAAGCATGGCAGCAGGTCAGACTATATATATCCCCCAGATAACAGCTTGTCTTCCCAAAAATCAGGCAGCCGAATATCAAATAAAACATAAAAACTGAAATTTGTATGGAGAACACCAAGGATGCTACAGAACAGTTCTCAGTTCTATAAAGTAAGAGGCGCCCATGGCAAATGCCATACTTGCACCCCTGTAGATACGACTCTGGAGATATGTGGAATTTTCTATCAAAATATGTAAGAGTTAACAGAGGCGCCAGCAGGATAAAAGGTTCCAAAAGGCTTAAAATCCCTCAGGAGGTGGTGGTGGACTCGCCTCCTCGAAGCAGACAAGATACCGTCAGTTTTATGACAACAGGTTTATTAATATACTCAAAAACAAACAGTGCAACGCGTTTCACGAGTATGTTCCTGCTTACTCAGGCAATAAACAGATAGGAGTACACAGTAAAGTCTCAAGGTCACGAATAGCGCTTCTGAGAGAATACAGAGGTGCTATTCGTGACCTTGAGACTTTACTGTGTACTCCTATCTGTTTATTGTCTCTATCAAAATATGGTTGTAACAACAAGTGCTAATAATAAGGTTGTCTTTCTGCACTGCCTCTGTAATCAGTCTGTGCATCATACCTTTATTGTGAAGGTGCTTTAAGGTAACAGGAAGTGACATGTTACAGGAGGATAAACCGGTATATGTATGGTCCCAATCTTACGTAGAGCTAACCTGTTACCTTTTTTCTTGCTTCTCACTGTAAGGGGTAAAGAGAACCTGAGAGGAATAGTTCTTAGGGGCTTGTTTCCATATGCGCGCTTTTAGCTGCGCTTATGGAAACACCATCATAGGGAAATCAGAGAGTGCATAGACTGCACTGTCTGATGTTTCCACACATGCACTGCGGTTCACCACTGAATCGCAGCACATAGTTGCACGCATTTATAATGGATGAGATCGCAAGCGGCGCCTCGGGGAATCACGTGATGCAATGCAGAACTGCGCTGACGCGCGACCACCTACGTTGCAATGGAAACAAGCCCTAAGGATTTATACTTCCTTTAGCCCCCTGTAGTTCCCTCCCTTGGTGTCTATCCGGTCCCATCCGTTCCTCCGCTGTCCATCCTGGTGAAGTCCCCGACCCAGCCAGTTGGGGATTACTGCGCATGTGCGACCCCGACCACGCACCTCCTTGGCTGCTGAATGGAAGCGTTCTGCACTTACACAGTTTCAAGCCTTAAAGCGGAACTGTAGATAGGATTAAAACAAACTGTTTCACTTACCTGAGGCTTCTGCAAGCCCACAGCAGCCGTCCTGTCCTGTGCCGATCCTTCTTGAGCCTCCGTTTTCCCGCCACTGCTTCGTTCCATTTCCTTGTAAGTCGAGGCCAGCGCAGCCCTGCCAAGCGTATTCTTTGTACGCGTTCCCGCCTGCAATTGCGTTACTGCGGACTGGAACGTGAAGAAAGGATACGCGTGGCCAGGCGACAAAACCGAAAGCAGCTGGCGGCGGGAGAACAGAGGCTCGTGGAGGACCTGCGCGGGACAGGACGGCTGCTGGGGGATTGCAGAAGCCCCAAGTAAGTGAAACAGCTTGTTTTAATCCTATCTACAGTTCCACTTTAACTAACTGCACAGGTGGAGAATGCTCCCGGCCAGCCAATTACCGGGACTGACAGCAGAGGAACGGAGAGGATCAGCCAGACACTGAGGGGGCTGGAGGAAGCCCCAGGTAAGTATAATTATTTATGTTCTATTTGTCTTAGGTTCCCTTTAAGTATTCAGGGCAGTAAATCGCTGTTTTTGTGCTGTGGAACCCCTGGCGTAACTTTCAATTTTGGCTAATTAGAGGTTGTAAAACTCTGAGAAGACACATCTGATCAATAAATATCTGTCTGTATGGGTGCTGAATAAAAAAAAACTGTTGCCATGTACCCAAGACAGTCAAAGCCTTCAAGGTAGATTTTAACCTTTAAATGCAAATCAAGACTATGGTATTCCAGGAAAGTCTCATTCTTTCTTAGACTATAGATACAACTGAGTAGCATAGGTATAGGGAAAAGTACATGCTAACCTGACCAAATGGTCTTTTATAAAACACAAGTAACACCCAGATTTGTGTTCAATGATTGAGGACAATAAATTGTTTGAATTAAAAGGGGTGCCAGAGGACTGTTCAGTCACACATTACCTTTTTATATTTCCCCTCTGCACGCTAAAACTCACACAATAACCCTTTCACAGAAAGCAATAAGAGCACTGTTGATACGGTTTAAAACAAGAAATAGGAGCTTTAGGAGTTGAGGTTATTGGGGTGTTTTCTACATTAATGGTCACTATGGGTGGGGGAGCAGTGAGAGATGGTGGGGATATCACAATCTCCACAGAGGCGGCAGGCCATTTCCCTTAGATGTACAGATGCTCCACTAATTTTGCCTGAGGAAGCGGGTATGCCTGCAAAGTATGTCGCAGTGGAGTTATTGCTGATATTTCTTTTGCCTAATGAATAAAGAACTATTTTTGTAAATAGTCCTTAAATAGACCCTCAGGCAGACTTTGTAAATCTTAATAGGACCCAGAGACATGTCATGTGCACAGTGACATGCCTCTGTGTCCTTAAATCGCCGATGCCAGTCTGCTGTCCTCCCTGAAAATATTGCCAGGCTCCTGGGTTGCAGCTTGGCTTCCGATTAGAGGAAGCTAGCAGAGGCGGGGACTGGCGGGGGGAGCCTGTAATGGAGGCGGCAATGCACAGGAGCATGATTGACAAGTCTCAGGTAAACAAAGCAGGCTAGCAACAAGCAGATTGTCGCTAGCCTGGCGATATTTTCAGGGGGGACAGCAGAGCGCAGGGGGAAATAGCAGCGGCGATAGAAGCCACAGAGGCATGTCATTGTGCACATGACATGCCTCTGGGTCCTATTAAGACTTAAAAATTCCGCCTCGGGTTCTCCTTCAGTGTCCGACTACCTGGAGGTATGTCCACCACTGCCTTCCTTTTAAACGAGTTTTAACGCCTTTTACTCTGTTTTGGCGCCTCTATTTTGGATGTATTTCATATCTATTGTTGTCCACCCCTGGTGGAGGGGTGAATCCCTGAACTTTCTCCAACTACAGAGAGCGATTTTTAACCTGAGCGGGAACAGAGTTGCTGTCCCCATTTGCCTGTCGAAGTGGTTGCCTTTGTGGTAACCCACATTTGTGAGTATTTTTCTTGCTCAAACAACATATTGGCCCATATGCAATTAACTTTTTCTTCTAAGTTTTCTCATACGAGATATTTTCACAACTTGTTAATCAAATGCTTTTTTAACCACCTGCAAGCGCGAAAATACTCAAAATAATTTTAATAGTACCTTTTCACCTATTTTTAGGTATTTTTTTTAATTGCAGAGCGCTGAAAAGGTATTTTAACTAATAGAAGTTGAAAAGTTATCTCCAAGGAGAAAACTTAGGAGAAAAAATTAATTGCATATTGGCCAATATTGTCTTTTAATCACAACATACTACACCATATTGGGCTCTCTGTCCCTGCTCCCCTTATTTTGTCTTACAATCTCCATTTTGTTTATGTATAGTTTAATGAAATGAGATGACATGAATGTAGATACAGCAGATAGACAGTCAGGGACTTGAGATTATAGTGTAGGGAGGTCTGGGCTGAAAAATAGATTTGTGTGATATTGAGAGGTGGAATTGAAATCCAAATAAGTTTATTAATTTCCCCAGGCCGTGAGTGTAATATCAATATCAGGACAGTTCACAGAAAGCAGATGTCAGCCATGGTGAATGATGCACCTTAAACATGTAATAACATTTTCTTGTCTAATTTTTGTTTTACAGATGTGATTGAAGCTTTATCAAACCCCATTAGATATGTGAATTTGATGGAGCAGAGGTCGAGGCAGCTGGCCGCACTGACCTTGGAGGACGAGGAAGAAATAAAGAAAGAGGTGGGCTAACTGTGATTAGCAGCATTTGTAGATCTGTTTCCTTAGCTGCAACACTGCTACTGCCCAGGAGGAAACTGCTGGCTGTTCATTTCCTGCTTTTCACCAGAGAAGCAACTAATCAGATCATATCTAACACTGATGCTGTGAGGAATCCTTGCTGGCTGCTGAGGAGAGTCACATGCTCAGCTGAGCAGCCATTGGAGGTAATGAGTTGGGGCCTTCACCTCAAACAACAGAAGCTTGATGATTCATCATCTTCTGATATAACATATAACTGGAAAGCTTATTCCTCTACAAATATCTTGCTGCACAGAGCAGAAGCCTTTGTTGCTCATTTTTAACACCCAAACTAATCCACTAACTGTCAGCAAAACTTGACACCGGTCCTATTAGAAACAAATAATGTTTGCCATTAATCTTTACATATAGAGATGGTCAGTGAGCTGCTTACAATTTCAGCCTTCATCCAAATTGAATGCAAATTGTGTGCAGTTTGTAACTGGGACAGTCAAATGCGCCTCCTGCTGAGTCTGATTGGCCCAATTCCTGCACTGCTTGTCACATGATTGCACAATGCTGGTAACTGTCCACTCAGCAGCAATAACATGGAAATCCCCCCCACCCCCATTCCTCCAACTCACTACAACAAAGGTAAAAACCCGGTAAAAAGACACGATGAAGTCTACCTGAAGGCAAAAAATGGCCAAAATTAGATAGTTACCTCAGTAGAGGGATTATCCAGAGGCTTCTCGCATCCCCCCTGTTTCAGCACTGGGAGAATCTGAATTCACATGTGATTTGAGTTAATGAGATGTATTTTCTTGTAAATTAACTTCATTTTTGTTCATGGAAAAATCGAAAAATGCATATTTTTGCACACAAATGCATATAAAAGTTGCAAAAATGTACAAGAATGTTATTTAAAAAAAAAAATACAAAAAACTCACAGTGTGGTGAATATAGTAAATCACATTAGTGTTTGTATCCTTGATGTATTGTATCTTGAAGTGATCTACAGAGAAATCTTGGAACTTTCAACCACTTCCTGTGAGAGTTGTTTAAAGCTTACAAAGATAATGAAGGAAAATTATATGCATGTCTAGTCAAAGTATATAAAAATACCAACTCTCATTTTTTTCAGCTCAGCTTACGCAGTTATAGTATAGTAAATATATAGTGAATGACCAACGACAGCTGAAAAGCTGGAAATCAAGCCTAAAGTGAACCTCCTCGACAAGTCGCACCTCACGTTACCTCTGGGGTGCAACCATATCAGTGAGGCATACTTTTCATTGAAAATATGTCTCACTTCTGGGGCTACTCACTTCCCGGGTTACCGTACATGAGGCAATGCAACTCTTGACGTGCCAAGATGATACATACTGCAACACGTTCAGTGTGATAGCCCCATAGGGCTACATATGCAATGGCATGTGGCGGTTTGGGCAACATGGCAGACCACCTGCAGTGTGAAAGAAACCTCATAGTTTGGGCTAGCTCATGGCTGATCTTCAGTTGTAGACCAGGAGAAAGGCGACAGAGGGGAGTGGTATGCAGTCTGTAGGATTGTGAAGCCTGAAAGGATTGCTCCTCCTGCCGATGTCATGCATCCATATAGCGCAGCAGATGTGTATCACAAGAGTCCATGCATTACTGTACGGAGAAATGTGTTTGTAAAGTGCTCTGCAGAAGGATTTTTACCTATGGTGGCAGGGGAGTAACAAGCACCTGCCTGCCCCCTCCCCTTCCATGGGAACTCCTCCTTTCCTAACAGAGTATCGGCATATATTTCCTTCTTCCACCAATAGGACAGTTCCATCTCACTCTCTGCATTGTAGTCACATGCTGTTCAGCCTATCTTCTTGTGGCCCCCATCCCAACATGTCACATGACTTGCAGAGTCGAGAGTCACAAGGAGATAGGCTGCACAGTGCATGGTTACTGTGAGTGAGGAGGACCTGTTCTACCGCTGGAAGTAGGTAGTGTATGAAGCTCTGCTGCTGGCACTCTGCACATCACAGCAGGAGCAGGCCCTTAGCCCCGGGCCGCCCATGACAGCAGGGATCTTGGGGACTATTGTTATGCCCCTGTATGTTGGTTGATATGTACTTTGTAATGCTGGGAATACACGTTACGTTTTTTGTGTGTGTTCGATTCTCCACGTGATCTATTAGCCATTCGATTCTCGATTCTGCTCGATTCTTTTATCTTCCGCTCGTTTTTCTTATCTTTTTTTCCATTCATTTCTATGAGAAATCGAGCGGAACAGAATCGAGCAGAGAATCGGACACGTCGGAATTTTATCATCGAAGGCATCTATCGGAACGATTCTCCGCAAAAAACGTAAGGTGTATTCCCAGCATAAGAGGAAAGCACTTCTAGATCGAAGTCAACCACCTAAATCACCCCTTTTTCTACAGGCCTTTGCAGGGGCTGCTGGTGTGGTATCCTGAACCCAGAGTACAGGTTCCTCATCATGTGACCTCCTGCATGCCTGCAGTACAGCACTCCGTGGCTCCTGTTACCTAATAATGACCAGGGATGGCCAGTGGGATGCAAAAGGTAGATGTAGGAGTATGTACATTTTGCATGAAAATTCAAGCGGTTTAAAAATGGACCAATAGAATTCCACCTTGGTGAGATTAGCTCCATTTTCAATTTGCATAAATTTGCATGCAAAATTAGCATAATGCTACATCAACTCTGAATTATTTGTATCTCATTCATCTTCCCTAATCACCCTGGCCACATGGAAGTTATTACTGTCTTATCACTGGGACATCAGATGATCTTTGAAGTGAACCTTAAGTGACATGCGACATAATGAGATGGACATGTTTATGTACAGTGGCAAGCGTGCAAATGCCTATGCTGTGTTCCTTTCTCCCTTTTCTGCCTGAAAGAGTTAACATTCAGCTACGCAAATGACAGTTTATTTTCAATTGGGGCCCAGTCAGACTATAGTGTCCCTTGCTGACTAGGAATTACAGCCATAAATCACTTTCCTGGCAGAGAACTGAGCTTCTGAGAGCAGTGGATAGATAAAAAGGCCAAAAGTTCATATATTTTAGCTTTCTGAGACAGGGGACAGACTGTGTCATTGAGCAGAAACAAATAAATAAATCTACTTTTCTAAGTTTTTAAACATAGCGTGAAACTGTGAGATATCTAAAAGTCATTTTTAGGAGTTGGAGGACATATACAATTTATCTTATCAGTTTATTTTTACTTAAGGTTCCCTTTAAGGAAGAAATAATTACTATCCAGCTCTGGCCGGCCACATACCTGGCATCCGATGGGTCTCTGATTGTTGAGGAAAAGACAAGTGGCAGTCACGCATTACCGGGTCCTGTTGTTCACTGGTAATTGTGGAGCGGAACACTTTCCCATTCCGCTCTAATGTGTAACTTCATCAATTATGCATCCCAAGCTAAAATAATGCGCTGCCTCTGCCCACGCACTACTCTAGATGGCGGCTGGCTTTTACCGAGGTATTTTAATAACAACCGTCTGCCCCGCCACTGACTCATCTTAATTGTAAAAGCTAAAAATACCATCAACTTTTTCTTTAAATTATAAATCACTTGTTGCGGCCTGACCTACATTTGCGATCCAGCAAATCGACACATGCCGCGAAAAGTCATCCTGACAAGAATGTGATGCTTCCATCCCTCTTCGGAAAAACATTAGTGTGAATGAGGGCATTAGGATGTACCCCGCGTCCTCGCGTCTCCTAAGGGCGGCCGATCTAGGACACCGCTCGCTAGAGATACTATTTTAGACGCCAGAACATTATTCATCTTTGACCTTTCTCTGTGAGCAAAAGAAAAAAAAGTTGAGTAAATTAGCAGTTTTTTTAAGCTTCATAGCAGAAACTGATTGGAATGTGAATCCTCAGTTCCATAGTACTTATTCTGCTAGCATGATCTTGGCATAGAATGCCGAGGAAACAAGTTGATAGACATCCATGGCATAATGAGAGGTTACCCTCATCAAAATATGTGTGACTAAAGTATTTCATGTTCCAGAGATATGCTCTTGACAGATATACAGGGGTTGGACAAAATAATGGAAACACCTTGAAAATCAACAAAATATTTTTTAATATGGTGTAGGTCCACCTTTTGCGGCAATTACAGCCTCAGTTCTCCAAGGTATTGATTCATACAAATTGTGAATTGTTTCCAAAGGAAGTTTAGCCCATTCTTCAGTTAAAACACCCTCTAGTTCTTTTAGAGACGATGGCGGCGGAAATCGACTTCTTACTTGAATCTGTAATAACGACCATAAATGCTCAATAATGTTGAGGTCTGGGGATTGTGGTGGCCAGATGAGAATGTTCCTCGTGCCATTCTTTAACAATTCTAGCTGTATGGATTGGGGCATTATCATCTTGAAATATGGCAATCCCCTCTGGAAACAGTTCTTGAACCATAGGATGAACTTGGTCGCCAAAAATTCCTAAATAGTCTCGGCTGTTAATTCTTCCATGAAGGGAAACCATTGGCTCGGCGGATTTCCAAGAAATAGCACCCCAGATCATCACAGAACCCCCGCCATGTTTTACGGTTGGCAGAAGGCAGTCTGGATGAAATGCTTCTTCCGGCTGTCTCCAAACGTACACTCGGCCGGAGGTCGGAAATAAGGTAAATGATTCGTCAGAGAAAATCACATTTTTCCACTGCTCGAGGGACCAATTGTGGTGGTTCCTACACCACTCTAAACACTTTGAAACATTTGTTTTTGAAAGCAGAGGTTTTCTAATTGCAGTTCTTCCATGGAATCCAGATTTGTGCAGCTCCCGATGAACAGTTTTTGTAGAAACTGGGTTCTGTAGGTGTTCATTCAGCTCTGCAGTGATTTTAGGAGCCGTGGTCTTGCAAGCTTTTCTAACAATTCGAGTTAGAGTCCGACGGTCTCTCTCAGACAACTTCGACTTTCGGCCACAACTGTGCTTTGCTAAGAACGTTTTTCCTTCTCTTTCAAAGGCAGTCATTACTTTTGAGACAGTACCTCTTGAAGTGCCAAGCATTCGGGCAGTTTCTGTTACAGTAGCGCCTGCCATGCGAGCACCAACAATTTGGCCTCTTTGAAAGTCTGAGAGATCTGCCATTTTCATAAATTATAACCAACTTTGGTTTAAATATCTGTAAAAAACAATTATTTTAATTAAACATATCAAATAACAAAAATAATGGAAAATATCAAGGACAGAAAGCCCATAAAGATAGCACCACTCTAATGAAATAGTAGCATTTATTCAAAAAGTGTATAGCATTAATACAAAATATGACATCTTTGAGTTTCAAACAAGATAAAAACAATTAAAACCGACCAAATGGTCCAAAATGGTAACAGCTGCATACAATCATGTCTTAAAGAGAATCTGTATTGTTAAAATCGCACAAAAGTAAACATACCAGTGCGTTAGGGGACATCTCCTATTATCCTCTGTCACAATTTCGCCGCTCCTCGCCGCATTAAAAGTGGTTAAAAACAGTTTTAAAAAGTTTGTTTGTAAACAAACAAAATGGCCACCAAAACAGGAAGTAGGTTGATGTACAGTATGTCCACACATAGAAAAATACATCCATACACAAGCAGGCTGTATACAGCATTCCTTTTGAATCTCAAGAGATCATTTGTGTGTTTCTTTCCCCCTGCATCTCTCATGCACTGAAGTTTCAGGCTGCTCTTTTCTTCCTGCAAACAGCTTTGCCCTTGTTTGTAATTCCTCAGTATGTGAAAGCCCAGCCCGCTCAGAGGACGATTTATCCAGCTTGTAAAAGATAAGAGAGAAGAGAGAAGCTGCTCTAATCTAAATAGTCTAAATAACACACAGGCAGTGTGCAGAGAGGGGCCTGGAAGGGTGAGTTCATAGCAGAACCACAACACTGAAGAACTTGGCAGCCTTCCAGACACAGGCCGACAAGTCTGACAGGGGAAAGATACATTGATTTATTACAGAGACTGTCATAGCAGAAAGTGCTGCAGTAAGCCAGAACACATTAGAATAGCTTTTGGAACATGTAGGATGATAAAAAACAGGATGCAATTTTTATTACGGAGTCTCTTTAAGGTAAATGAAGGTGCAATCCACCGTATAGATATAATCACAAATATGGCACAGATATTGTCTATAAATAATCGCCTTAGTGTGCATCTGATCTCCACAAACGGTGGTGTTTCTCTCCTCTACTTTGAAAGCGGGGTGATGCCCGCGGAGCTTGCGGGACTGTTCTGAAGGGACCTTTTCTATTTACAGCTGCACTGTCTTCGCCTCCTTGGTCTCCCCGGGCTAAGTATCTTCCTCTATTGTATCACCTTTCACCTCATGCACTTTTCTATAGGCTGCTCCTAGTGTCATATTATACAGCAGTCCTTGCTGGTTTGCACATTTTTCCTACACAGGAATAATTTGATATATGAAATATATATATATAATTTTTTGCACTTGCTATTTATACTACTGTATGTGGATGCGTATATTTATTTGTTTTCCTTGCTGAACCCGGGTTCAACCTTGTGTGTGCTCTGATCAGATGCACACTGAGGCGATTATTTATAGACAATATCTGTGCCATATTTGTGATTATATCTATACGGTGGATTGCACCTTCATTTACCTTAAGACATGATTGTATGCAGCTGTTACCATTTTGGACCATTTGGTCGGTTTTAATTGTTTTTATCTTGTTTGAAACTCAAAGATGTCATATTTTGTATTAATGCTTTTTGAATAAATGCTACTATTTCATTAGAGTGGTGCTATCTTTATGGGCTTTCTGTCCTTGATATTTTCCATATGCTTTTTTGAGCCCTTGCACACTCTTATTATTATAGTGTGTGTTGCGGACACTCTGTTACTCTTTAAAATAACAAAAATAAACAAAAAACATTAACATATGTCATGTTTTGATTGCTTAAAACATGTTCAAAGATTATGATGCCAAAATGTTAGGTGTTTTCATGATATTGTCCAACCCCTGTATGTAAAGTAGCACTCACGGGCTTTATTACAAATCATGGCACCCCCCAGCAAAACTTTAACAATAACATTTTTATAGCGCTTTTCTCCCATAGGACTCAAAGCGCTGTCTCAGATTCAGTGATTGGTAGTAGGATGAAGTATTAACAAAACAAAAATTATATTTCTGCAAATTGCCAGACTGAACAGGTGGGTTTTCATTTAAACACGTCCAGAGTCTGGATTTAAACACTTCCAGAGATGAAGCTGTCCTGATCTACTGAGGCAAGGAGTTCCCTAATGTAGGAGCAGCATGACGGAAGGCTCTGGGACCAAAAGTTTCCAAGTAGACTCTGGGTATGACTAGATTATTAGAACCTGTGGATCTGAGATTGCAGGGATTGCTACACAGCTGTAACATTTCTTTCATGTAACCAGGGCCCAGATTATGTAGTGACTTGAATGTCAGTAGGCCGTTCTTGAATAGGATCCTCCATTTTATAGGTGGCAGTGGGCAGTGATGGGGTTGGTTGGTCAACAGTCTGGCAGCAGTGTTCTGTATTAGCTGTAGGCGGTACAAGTCCTTCTTTGGAAGGCCGGTTTAGAGAGCATTACAGTAGTCCAGTCCGGATGTAATAAAGGCATAAACTAAGGTTGGCAGATCTTCTGGGAGGATGAGGTGCTTGATTTTTGCAATATTCTTCATGTGAAAATAGGATGATTTCACCACAGCAGAGATGTGAAAAACTTGAATGGGGCCCCCCAATGTTTACACCCTTTCCCTTGCCTACCCTTGGTGACCCTCACAGCCAGGGGGCCCATTTTGCAAGGCTTATAAAACAAGTGTGGCCATCATAATCTTCTCACCCATAACCAGTGTAGCCACAAAAATGCCTTATCCGAAGGCTGAACCCCTTTATCAGAGGAAGTGAGGTAATAGTTAGGGCCCCTTGCAGCCCTGAGCCCCCCCCCCCCCCCCCTGCAGTTGCAGGGGCTGCTCCCCTGTAGTTAAACCCCTGGTGGCACTGTTTTAAGCATCAGGAGGAAAACTCCCAGTGTCAGGAGGAAGGCTCTCCTTGTTGGAGTTTCTGGCCAGGGTTACACTTATTTGAATTGCAGGCGTTGTAGAAAACACATGCAGAAACGGACATAATGATAGTCTATGGTCCGCAAAAAAACCTATTTGCGTTTTCAATGCATTTTTAAAACGCTCAACAAGTTCATTCTTTCTGCATACTGTTTGCAGAACACATGCGTTCTGCATGCAATGCTTTCCTATGGTGAAAAAAAAAGCCCATAGCAGAAAACTGAAGGTTAGCCTCAAGCATCCTTATCAGTATTTGAATGGCTGGCCTCATAGACCGATTGAGAAGCTCAGGTCACAGTTGTGTCAATTTCTGTTAGCTATAGGGCATACATGTTAAACTCCGGCCCGTGGGCCAAATCTGGCCCTCGGAGCCATCAGAATTGACCCTTAGGTGGTTTCCCCACTTTGCATTATGTTTGGCCCACTTAGGACCACCAGAGAAGCTATATTGGAGGGTAAGCCCTAGATCGCCAGGAAAGCCAAATAGGGAGGGGGAAAGCACAAGATACCATGGAACTGTATAGGAGAGGGAGGGGGCCACCAGTTGCCAGGGAACTATATAGGGAAACTAGACACCAGGAAACTGTATGGGGAGGGAGGACCACTAAACATCAGGGAATTTTATAGGGGAGGGAGGGTGAACCACTAAACACAAAGGAACTGTATAGATGAAGGAGGAGGGCCACTAGAACCAGGGAGCCGTATAGGGGAAAGAGGGGGCCGCTAGACACAAGGGAGCTGTATAGGGGAAGGAGGGGGGCACTAGACACCAGGGAACTGTATAGGGAATGGAGATGGGCTATTAGATACCAGGGGATTTTATAAGGGAGAGAGGTGACCACTAGACATTGAGGTTGGCCCGCGACTTGGTCCCAGAGCTTAATTTCAGCCAACTTCGTATTTGAGTTTGACACCCCTGCTATAGGGCAACACGGTAGCTCAGTATATAAAAGATTCACCTTTCAGGACTAGAGTTCCACTTGGAAATTCTGTCAGGACTCTATAGATGGCTAAACACTGATCAATTTTCCCATTGGATTCCTGAAGTTCACTCTGAAGTGACGTGCGACATGATGAGATGAACACATGCATGTAAAATTCCAATCCTACATGGATGTCAAGTTTGGGGGTATAATTATAGGAGTCAGCGTGTATGTCCCAGGCTATAGATCTCGCTCTTCACCTAGCTATCCCTGCCTGGCATACCACTAACTGACACCTACACTGTCCCTGCCTGGCACACCACTAGCTGGCCCTAATTAGGACTTAGGTGAGCAAGGCATACAAGCTGAGGTAGAAGGCAGATATACCACCAGGAGCCACTACTCAGGCTAGTAACACAGTTCAGCAGTATCACATACACAATTCAGATAAGTAATCCAGGTATTATACATCTTCATACAAAGTTATTCAATAGCAACAGTAATTTGATCAGAGTTATGAAATAGTCCAAGCAGACTTGCATGCAGTATGTAGCAACAGGTGATAATTGATGCAAGTATAACACAGTTCCTTTTAGTCTGCATGCAAAGTTATGTGACATAGCAGAAGTCCAGATGATATATGACTGGTTATGCAAGAATTTATGCACACTGTTAGTTGACTGATAAGGAAAGTAGACTTTATACATATCGTCCAGTTCAAGTGGAATACAAAGAATATCCAGTAACAGTCCAAGGTCGGTCCAGGTGGCAAGCAAGGGACATCCAGTAACTAGCAGAGATCGGTCCAGGCAGCAGGCAAAGGGTTATCCTGGAATCAAGCAAAGGTTAAACACATTAGCGTAGTCAAATACAAGCCAAGGTCAAAGTGCAGAATATCAAATACAATCAAAGTGCACACGTAGCAACTAGCCAAAGCTATGCTTATCATGGGCGATGACTGGGAGCACTCTGCAGGTTTAAATACCAACTGCATCCAATCAGTGGTCGGCCACATTCCACACAACCAATCACATGGCAAGGGCCCTGCCTAGGTGTTAGCTGAATGACCAGCTGACACCGCACTGTCAGCTGACTGGAGTCAGCTGATCACTGTTTACCTTTGCGGAGGGCATACTGGGAACGTGGCCTCCGCCTATCAGGAAGTGCGACCTGTGAGCCCCAGGCAGCGTCATCTATGGGGAACAAGCGCCGAGACTCGGAAGTGGCAGACTCAGCTCGGGTCTCGTCGGAATCAGCCCCCACAGTTATATTCCTTATAATAGTAGTGGCCTGTGTTCATTTTTTTTTCACTGTGTCAATAATCCTGGGCTATAAATAGCAGTTTCTTTGCATCGGGACCTTGGTCATGACATCACACTGTGGAAGGGGTTGCACCACAATATCAGCCACACAGAACCCGTAATGACTAATCTTGTACAGTTAGTCATTAAAGGTATCACCTAAACAACTTTTGTTGTTATGTCTTCGGATACAGAGCCCCCGACGATGATGTATTTGAGAAAAGGAATAGATTTCTCATGGGAAAAGGGGTATCGGCTACTGATTGGGATGGAGCTCAGTCCTTGGTTACAGTTCCTCTGTGACACACAGTGTTAGGAACCGGCCCGCGGCACGCCTGCGTATACGGTTCCCGACTGCGGGTTTGACCAGATCAAGCGGGGAGCAGCCTTATTCAAGCTAAAACAAGGCTGGGACCCCTCAGAACACCTCTCACTGCCACCACTAGCTGTTCGCTAGATGCTTCCACTCTGCTGTCGAGTCCTCAGCGCGCACTCCGCATTTTCGTATTCGGGTCAGCTTTGTGCTTAGGCCGAATACGGGAACGCCACGCACCCACACACACACACAGTTGCAATCTTACACTGTAGTGAAGCAAAAACCCACTAACAGTCGTTCCGAACGATACTGTTAGCCACTCTGCTGTCGCTACTCGCACTGGCGTTTTTCGTACGTTGGGTCAGCTGCGCGCTTTAGGCCAACGTATGACAAACGCCCCCACACACAATGCAATTACAATTTCATATGGTAGTGTTGCTCAAGCATACAATTAGGCATGAATAAACAACAAGTGTCAGCGCCAAGGCAGAAGGCGACCGCAGCCGAGAAGGACAATGTCCAAAAGTCCACACAAGCAATGAATATATAAAGTCAGCGCAGGTCTATAGTAATACAGCTTTCATCATTTTTTGGTATACAGGATCTTCGAACAAAAGGGTAAAGAAGCAAGGCTTACCAGATTCCAACAACCCACATTATAAGGTTGTAAACAAGTTTGATAGGTGGTCCGCAGAACTTTCAAATGGTGTCGTTTCACCAGCGATGTTGCACACTACAGATTCCTCCGGAATATAGTAGATATCCTGAGATCGCAGAGACTCACCAAAGGGGAGTCCAGTAGGATAGTGACATGAAAGAGATGTACGGCACATCTAAGTGTAAACCGTCTTTATTACATAACAAGTAAAACAATTAAAAACAAGGATAAAAGAAAACTCACATACGGGGCCCGTGCACTGGGAACCCCGAAAAAGTAGCGCGCATAAAATGGTCAATAGAAGACCTCAAATAAAATGGTGCCGCCTGTCGCCTTCCCGACCGGTTTCGCAATCTTGCGTCATCAGGGGAGAAAGGCGACCAGGCGGCCAGCACCAACTTTATAACATTTTTGAATTAAAAAGTGGGAGTGGTTAGGCTCCACCTTATTCAGACTACACTAGTCAAAGGCAGAAAGCATCAAACATGAAATAAAACATTGTGACAAATTGCATTGTGTCAGAGAGACAGTAGCAAAAGATCTCTCAGATAGTGTGAATAAAAAGAGGTGAATGCAATATTACCTGCATATTCAATTTGTAGTAGGCTAGTTAAGGCTAAATTAAAAGCTAGATTGATTACTCTGCCCTAGGGCATATCTTTCCTATGTAAAAACTTCTTTCTAGATGAAAAGCAGGCACTTCCTGTACCAGAAGTAGTCACTGGAACTCAGGAAGTAGCCTTGCACTCCACCAGGGTCAAGTGGAGCACAAGTTCTTCCTGTGAAGGGAAAAAAAAAAAATCCAATGCGTATGCAATGACGCATACGATCATAAAAACGTAAACAATGAAGCACATAGCAGTGCAGTGCGGCTATAAATATGCATGAAGTGTACTCAGGTGTGCAATGAAAAGCGCGTCTAATGTACTATACTAAGAAGGTGCATAAATCTGTATGCATAGTAAAAACAATGAAATGATAAAACAGCCTCCATGGGAGCTCCAGGGACCTTAAGTAGTGAAAGTGAAGAACATCCATAGTGATCATGCAAGACAGATCCCATAGGTATCCGATAGATGGAAATTATGCAAAGTTATGCAAATGTATATACACAGCAGTGTAATGCGGCTAGGATTACGCATAAAGATTACTTAAGCGTGCCATAAAGAGCACATCTAAAGTGAAAGCGGTCTCTACTACAATGTAGAACACGCATGCGGCGAAGCATAAAACAACAAAAAGCGCACATAGGGACAAAAATCCACTGCGAGCATCTAAACCGACATATGGAACAATAAACAAAAATAATTAATCTTATGCTGCAATAAAGTCGCATTTAGTAAAAAAAAAAAAAAATGCAATGCGTATGCAGTGACGCATACGATCATAAAAGCGTAAACAATGAAGCACATAGCAGTGCAGTGCGACTATACATATGCATGAAGTGTGCTTAGGTGTGACATGAAAAGCACGTCTAATATACTGTACTAAGAAGGTGCATACATCTGTATGTATAGTGGAGACAATGAAATGATAGAACAGCCTCCGTGGGAGCTCTGGGGACCTCAAGTGGTGAAAGTGAGGAGCATCCATAGTGATCATGCAAGACAGATCCCATAGGTATCCGATAAATGGAAATTATGCAAAATTATGCAAATTCATATACTCAGCCGTGTAGTGCGGCTATGATTATGCATAGAAAACTCCATGCTCCGATAACAGAGGACAACAGACAGCACTCTGTGGGGTAGGGAGCAACAAAGGGAAAAAGAGGGACCACTTATTTTTTTCCTATCAAACTCGTTTACAACCTTATAATGTGGGTTGTTGGAATCTGGTAAGCCTTGCTTCTTTACCCTTTTGTTCGAAGATCCTGTATACCAAAAAATGATGAAAGCTGTATTACTATAGACCTGCGCTGACTTTATATATTCATTTAATTAGGCATGGACTATACACAGTTGCACTTCAATCTCTTCTAGGCTATGAGTGTTAGTTTAGCACAGCAGAAGTCAAGCTTATTAAATAATTTAATATTCCATAAAAAACGTGGAACAATGCAGAACAGATTATATACAAAAGATTACAAAAAACAACATAAAAAGTTACAAAGATAAAAGTTACAAAAATACACACAAAGCGATTTTGCTTACCAAAATAAACGGGGAAATAAACATACCAGCGTATCGATCTGGCGTTGTTGCGGGAGTACGCACTTCTGGTCAGGAACCAGGTTAGTTCTAACCGTGTGAGCTACCTCCAAGAACTACAAGTTGTGGTTATCCTAGCGGCTGTTTTTATACTGTGAGATACGCCTGGAGGCTGCAACTTCCTTGGGGAGGGGGGGAACTAGTTGTTAACTAAATCTTAGACATATTCCATTTCAAGGTAAAAGTCTATACATCAAAAGATTGTGAAGTGAGGCTTTCAACTCCAGGTGGAAACTTGATTAAGGCTTTTTCCTGTCTCCGTTTTTAAAGTCTGCAGAGATTTCCACCCCCTTCCCATAGATGTGATTTACAGGGTATAGTTGGCACCTCCACCAATAATTCAATTTCCTCACAACATGTCAACTTTTGGTGCAGCGACTCTTCCTGACTTAGTCTAGAGTTCTTCACCTCCTCAACAGAAGTGTAAATGTTTCAAGTGTCAAGGACTTCAACACTTCACTTCTACCATTGTCTGATTACCCAAGCTCTATTCACTGAAGTCCTCTTTAGATGCAAATGTAGGTCTAGTGACCCACCCACACAAATACATGAACAGTCCATGAATCTAGCCCGCATATCTACACCTTTGACATACCACAGCAGATATAAAAATGGGAAAATGAAAATATATTACTGTATTCCTTAACAGCATCAGCGCCCCAATATATTCCTGACACACTGTACTTAGGCTTCCATTTGGAGACACGTATGAAAATGCACATTAATGCACCAATAACAGCAAAATGACAGTAGGCTCAATAAATGCACGTCAAATCCATGTTAAAAAATGTATGTACTTTTAAATGCTGTAGCTGATGGAGCCTCACTGAATATTTCATACATTTGCATTTGGGGAGAATGCTTAGTATGAGAATTAACAACTAAGCCAAGTATAACACCGGGGAAGCCTCTGGATAGCAGAAATGCTCCACAAGATGGAAATGAATGCAAACATTTCAGTCTCAGAGCTTTTGTTAACTACATACTGTAGATTCCAGAACCCCAGTCACCCAATGACCAACTATAGCAGGTTCAAGGCCTCTGCCATTCACAGTGTAAGAATGAGATCATTTAAATATTCCACTTGAAAATCAATAGGTGAATTTTAATTTGCTGTTGTAGGCTCCACCCACTTTTCTGAATATTAATCCCGGTCACCCAGTGACCAACTGTGCGAAGTTAGAGAACCCCGCCATTAACAGTGTAAGAATGGCTGCAGTTTACATTTTCCCATTTAAAATGAATGGCTGAAATTTGATTGGCTGTTTTATGCTCCGCCCACTTTACCTGAATTTGTAACCTCGGTCACCAAGTAACCAACTGTGCAAAGTTTGGGGACTCTGTATTGCTGAGAGAATGGCAGCCTTTTACATGTTTTCCATTGAGGTGAATGGGTAAAATCTGATTCTGTTCTACCCAGATGTACAGGGGGGACGCGAGACCACACACACATGCACGCACGCACGCACACACACACCAGATTATGATGCCAGATAAAATGCAGCTTGGAACTGGGCCAGATTTAGCAGTAAGTGAATCTGATTAGCTCAATTCCAAGTTACAGTGGCGCAGCTAAGGAGCTCTGGGCCCCAGTGCAAGTAGTACATGCCCCCCTTCCCCCAACACTCTATATACAGTATAACAATTGATACGGTGCACTAAAACCTGCTAAGGACAACCACAGTGTCAAAGATTCAAGAAGGGGAATGGGAATAGTTTGGTAAGGATTACTACTATTCACAGTATCTATAGAAGTGATTATTACAAGCACAGGACCAATAAAGAGCTAATACTTCAGGTTGAGTGAGGGCCCTACGGCCCTCTGGCCCAAGGGCCCCCAGTGCGGTCGCAACCTCTGCACCCCTATTGCAACGTCACTGCCAAGTTGCAAACAATTTGCATGGAATTTGCATGCAAGTCAGAATAATTTGCATCTCGCTTACTATCTCTAAGTAGGATGATTATGACTTTGCTGCATATTTTTCAGAGTTATAACCTGAATAGTGAAAAGTTGAAGCAGCGATGAAAAGGTTTAGGTACCATTTTTATTGAAACAAGATAGTAGACAATACCCGTGGCAATTTAGATAAATGCAAATACATGATGATGTAGAGAGTAAATGTACCCATACACTATACAATATTTTTGTCCAGTTAGATGTTAGATTCAACAAATGTCTCATTGGGTAGAAACTGTGGCTAACCACAGCACTGCAGTTATTATTATTTGGTAATTATTTTGGTACCACAATCAGCCCGTGGGGAAATCGCACGATCAGGATAGGCGTATTTAATGCGATCAACGCTTTATTTTGTAATGTCCATCGTGGGTAGATCGTGGGACAATGGGCACCGGGGTCAAATAGTGTATGGGTAGCTGAACTCATAGATCCAGAAGTTAATGTATTTAACCACTTCAGGACCACAGTCTTTTCGCCCCTTAAGGACCAGAGCCTTTTTCTCCATTCAGACCACTGCAGCTTTCACGGTTTATTGCTCGCTCATACAACCTACCACCTAAATGAATTTTACCTCCTTTTCTTGTCACTAATACAGCTTTCTTTTGGTGCTATTTGATTGCTCCTGCGATTTTTACTTTTTATTATATTCAGCAAAAAAGACATGAATTTTGGCAAAAAAATGATTTTTTTTAACTTTCTGTGCTGACATTTTTCAAATAAAGTAAAAGTTCCTATACATTTGAGCGCGAAAGTTATTCTGCTACATGTCTTTGATAAAAAAAAAAAACATTCAGTGTATATTTATTGGATTGGGTAAAAGTTATAGCGTTTACAAACTATGGTGCAAAAAGTGAATTTTCCCATTTTCAAGCATCTCTGACTTTTCTGCGCACCTGTCAGGTTTCATGAGGGGCTAAAATTCCAGGAAAGTACAAATACCCCCAAAATGACCCCATTTTGGAAAGAAGACATCCCAAAGTATTCAGTGAGAGGCATGGTGCGTTCATAGAAGATTTTATTTTTTGTCACAAGTTAGCGGAAAATGACACTTTCTGACAAAAAAGAAAAAAAAAAAAAAGTTTCCATTTCTTCTAACTTGCGACAAAAAAAAATGAAATCTGCCACGGACTCACTATGCTCCTCTCTGAATACCTTGAAGTGTCTACTTTCCAAAATGGGGTCATTTGTGGGGTGTGTTCACTGTTCTGGCATTTTGGGGGGTGCCTAATTGTAAGCACCCCTGTAAAGCCTAAAGATGCTCATTGGACTTTGGGCCCCTTAGCGCAGTTAGGGTGCAAAAAAGTGCCACACATGTGGTATCGCCGTACTCGGGAGAAGTATTATAATGTGTTTTGGGGTGTATTTTTACACATACCCATGCTGGGTGGGAGAAATATCTCTGTAAATATCTCTGTAAATGACAATTATTTGATTTTTTTTACACACAATTGTCCATTTACAGAGAGATTTCTCCCACCCAGCATGGGTATGTATAAAAATACACCCCAAAACACATTATACTACTTCTTCTGAGTACGGCGATACCACATGTGTGACACTTTTTTGCAGCCTAGGTGCGCTAAGGGGCCCAACGTCCTATTCACAGGTCATTTTGAGGCATTTGTTTTCTAGACTACTTCTCACGGTTTAGGGCCCCTAAAATGCCAGGGCAGTATAGGAACCCCACAAGTGACCCCATTTTAGAAAGAAGACACCCCAAGGTATTCCGTTAGGGGTATGGTGAGTTCGTAGAAGATTTTATTTTTTGTCACAAGTTAGTGAAAAATGACACTTTGTGAAAAAAACAATAAAAATCCAATTTCCGCTAACTTTTGACAAAAAATAAAATCTTCTATGAACTCATCATACACCTAACAGAATACCTTGGGGTGTCTTCTTTCTAAAATGGGGTCACTTGTGGGGTTCCTATACTGCCCTGGCATTTTAGGGGCCCTAAACCGCGAGGAGTAGTCTAGAAAACAAATGCCTCAAAATGACTGTTCAGGGGTATAAGCATCTGCAAATTTTGATGACAGGTGGTCTATGAGGGGGCAAATTTTGTGGAACCGGTCATAAGCAGGGTGGCCTCTTAGATGACAGGATGTATTGGGCCTGTTCTGATGGATAGGAGTGCTAGGGGGGTGACAGGAGGTGATTGATGGGTGTCTCAGGGGGCGGTTAGAGGGGAAAATAGATGCAATTAATGCACTGGGGAGGTGATCGGAAGGGGGTCTGAGGGGGATCTGAGGGTTTGGCCGATCAGGAGCCCACACGGGGCAAATTAGGGCCTGATCTGATGGGTAGGTGTGCTAGGGGGTGACAGGAGGTGATTGATGGGTGTCTCAAGGTGTGATTAGAGGGGGGAAATAGATGCAAGCAATGCACTGGCGAGGTGATCAGGGCTGGGGTCTGAGGGCGTTCTGAGGTGTGGGCGGGTGATTGGGTGCCCTAGGGGCAGATTAGGGTCTAATCTGATGGGTAACAGTGACAGGTGGTGATAGGGGGTGATTGATGGGTGATTAGTGGGTGTTTAGAGGAGAGAAGAGATGTAAACACTGGACTTGGGAGGTGATCTGATGTCGGACCTGCGGGCGATCTATTGGTGTGGGTGGGTGATCAGATTGCCCGCAAGGGGCAGGTTAGGGGCTGATTGATGGGTGGCAGTGCCAGGGGGTGATTGATGGGTGGCAGTGACAGGGGGTGATTGATGGGTGATTGACAGGTGATCAGTGGGTTATTACAGGGAATAACAGATGTAAATATTGCACTGGCGAATTGATAAGGGGGGGTCTGAGGGCAATCTGAGCGTGTGGGCGGGTGATTGGGTGCCGGCAAGGGGCAGATTAGGGTCTAATCTGATGGGTAACAGTGACAGGTGGTGATAGGGGGTGATTGATGGGTGATTGATGGGTAATTAGTGGGTGTTTAGAGGAGAGAAGAGATGTAAACACTGCATTTGGGAGGTGATCTGATGTCGGATCTGCGGGCGATCTATTGGTGTGGGTGGGTGATCAGATTGCCCGCAAGGGGCAGGTTAGGGGCTGATTGATGGGTGGCAGTGACAGGGGGTGATTGATGGGTGGCAGTGACAGGGGGTGATTGATGGGTGATTGACAGGTGATCAGTGGGTTATTACAGGGAATAACAGATGTAAATATTGCACTGGCGAATTGATAAGGGGGGGTCTGAGGGCAATCTGAGCGTGTGGGCGGGTGATTGGGTGCCCGCAAGGGGCAGATTAGGGTCTAATCTGATGGGTAACAGTGACAGGTGGTGATAGGGGGTGATTGATGGGTAATTAGTGGGTGTTTAGAGGAGAGAAGAGATGTAAACACTGCATTTGGGAGGTGATCTGATGTCGGATCTGCGGGCGATCTATTGGTGTGGGTGGGTGATCAGATTGCCCGCAAGGGGCAGGTTAGGGGCTGATTGATGGGTGGCAGTGACAGGGGGTGATTGACGGGTGATTGACGGGTGATTGACGGGTTATCAGGGGGGATAGATGCATACAGTACACGGGGGGGGGGGTCTGGGGGGGGTCTGGGGAGAATCTGAGGGGTGGGGGGGGTGATCAGGAGGGAGTAGGGGGCAGATTAGGGACTAAAAAAAAAAATAGCGTTGACAGATCGTGACAGGGAGTGATTGATGGGTGATTAGGGGGGTGATTGGGTGCAAACAGTGGTCTGGGGGGTGGGCAGGGGGGGGGGTCTGAGGGGTGCTGTGGGCGATCAGGGGGCAGGGGGGGGGGAATCAGTGTGCTTGGGTGCAGACTAGGGTGGCTGCAGCCTGCCCTGGTGGTCCCTCGGACACTGGGACCACCAGGGCAGGAGGCAGCCAGTATAATAGGCTTTGTATACATTACAAAGCCTATTATACACTTTCCGTGCGGCGATCGGGCAGCTAGTAACCCGCCGGCGCTTCCGAACGGCCGGCGGGTTACAGCGAGCGGTGGGCGGAGCCAGTCCCCGGCGGCCTATCGCGTCACAAATGACGCGATCGCCGCATAGCCACTCCCGCAGCCGCCCCCGCCGATGGGCGTATTGCGGTCGTTTGGGCCCGGACTTTGCCGCCGCCCATCGGCTGGGGGCGGTCCTTAAGTGGTTAAGGTATCCAAGTATTAATATTTAATATTATACTGTAATTATTGCAGCATAAGCTATCATTGTGACTTAAAGAGGAACTCCAGTGAAAATAATGTAATGAACAAAAGTGCTTAATTTTTACAATAATTATGTATAAATGATTTAGTCAGTGTTTGCTCATTGTAAAATCTTTCCTATCCCTAAATTTACATTCTGACATTTATGATATGGTGACATTTTTACTGCTGGCAGGTGATGTCAGTGGAAGGAGATGCTGCTTGCTTTTTTAGCTGTTGGAAAAAGCTGTTATTTCCCACAATGCAACAAGGCTCCCACAGTGTGATGTCAGCACCATGGTCTTGACAGCACACTGTGGGAGGGGTTTCAACAGAGCCCCCTGATGATACGTTTGAGAGAATGAAAAGATTTCTCATGGGAAAGGGGGTATCAGCTACTGATTGGGATGAAGTTCAATCCTTGGTCACGGTTTCACTTTAACCACTTAAGGTCCACGGGCTTAAACCCCCATAAAGACCAGGCCATTTTTCGCAAAATAAAAAAAAGTAAGCTACCCGATCCGCGGGGCCGAGCAGATCAGGTAAGTCGCAAAAACCGCCGCTCCCGTGAGCCGCAATGGCCCATTTTCACTTTTGTGACCTCTGGGTCACAACGCTGCACTGAGAGACTGTGTGTCTCTCATAGCGTGCAGGGAGGCGGGGGAGCGGCAGGAGGCATGGCCAGGGAGAGAGAGCTGCCCAATGGCAGCTCAGAAAACCCTGCAGGAACACTACTGGTGGGCGTTTTGAACAGGGAATCCCTCTCTCTGTGTTTACCTCCGAGTTAGCGACAAATGTTGTCGCTACACTAGGGAGGCTATAGTGTGGCAGTGGGGGGCAAAGGACATGCCTCTGTGTCCCATCTGCCCCCTGAAGATCACCTCGGGTTCTTTTTAAAGAGGAACTCCAGTGAAAATAATGTAATAAAACATTTACTACATGGTGACTATTTACTGCTGGCAGGTGATGTCAGTGGAAGGAGATGCTGCTTGCTTTTTTTGGCAGTTGGAAACAGCTGTAAACCGCTAATTCTTACAATGCAATAAGCTTCACAGACAGGAAACTGTCAGCACCTTGGTCCTGACATCACACTGTGGGAGGGGTTTCATCACAGTATCAGCCATACAGCGCCCCCTGATGATCCGTGTGAGAAAAGGAATAGATTTCTCATGTAAAAGGGGGTATCAGCTACTGATTGGGATGAAGTTCAATCCTTGGTTACGGTTTCTCTTTAAGTGGATTTTATAACGTTTTAAGGTAGTAAGTCATTCTGCAATGATATCCTATGTAGAATGTTACTTACTGGTGTAGTCTGCTTATAAGAGAATGAATGCTGAAAAAAATGAACATACAGTATCTGTGCTTGTTTCACACCTGCATGTTCAGCTATCCTTCACTAGGTGGCGCCAGAGCTTTTGCTGTGTAACCAAACAGAACTAATAGATCTTTTTATGTAATTGTTCACAGGAAACTGTTATGTAGCTCACTGTAGCCATAGCCTGATTTCTCCTTCCGAGCTCCCAGTACACCGAGAAGATAAAATATAAAATCCAGTCCTCTTTAATGGAAAATAAGTTCAGTTCCTTTGTTAGTTATTTTGATCTCAATCATTTTGGGGAAATGTGGAGCACTGTTATCATTATGCATTTACGGTATACAGCATTGGCCTTTTCGGTCCCGCTTAACGGAGTACACTTGATGCTACAAAGCACAGCAGCTCAGTGGTGTAGTGGACAGCACCCTTGCCTTGCAGTGCTGGGTCCCAGGTTCATATACCAGCCAGGGCACTATCTGCATGGGGCTTGTATGCCCCCGCCCCCCCCCCCCGGTGTCTGTCTGGGTTTCCTCCAGGCACTCTGGTTTCCTCTCACATGCCAAAAACCTAGAGATAAGTTAATTGGCTTCCCCTAAATTGCCTTAGACTACAATACATACACTACACGATACATATATAGACATATGACTATGGTAGGGATTAGATTGTGAGCTCTTCTGAGGGACAGTAATGTGAAAAGACAATATACTCTGTACAGCGCTGCAGAAGATGTCGGTTCTATATAAACAGTAATAATAATACAAGCTGTCCCTCATTGGGGCTCACAGTGTAATGTGACTAAAATAGTCATAGTCTCACCCTCTACCATCTTCTAAGGCTAGTTCGGGGTAAAGACATTTAAAGGACAACTGCATCAAGAGGGATATGGAGGCTGCCATATGTATTTGCCCTTAAACAATACCAGTTGCCTGGCATTCTTGATCTTTTAGGCATCAGTAGTGTCTGAATCACACACCTGAAACAAGCATGAGGCGAATCCTGTCAGAAACATCTGATCTGCATGCTTGTTCAGGGTCTATGACTAAAAGCATTAGAGGCAGAGGCTCAGCAGGATAGCCAGGCAACTGGTTTTATTTCAAAGAAAATCAATATGTCAGTCTCCACATCCCTCTCAATTTAGATGTTTTAAACCTATCATTATATTTTGGTATGTGGGAGGAAACAGGAATGATTGGAGGCAGTTACAGGGCTATAGAGCCATGGACCTCACATTGGTTTTTACACTAAGTCACCCCCTTCCCCAGATACATATATATAAATCCAAATCCAAAAAAGCGTTCTTGGCTGGACTAACTACATTTAGCATTGCCAGAGCAAAACATTAACATTAGCATGGGAGGAAGGGGTTGAGGGATTGAGGGAGGGGTATAGGGGGTTGGGTATATAGGCCATAAGGATGTGGAGGATATAAGGGACAGGAGGGTTTAGGGGGTAGTATAAGAGGTGTACAGTCCGTGGGGTATCATGTTCCTCTCACTTGGTGGCAGGCAGCGACATATCGGGCAGCTATTTGCATAGTTTTTTCCTCTTCCCCCAGTAGGATGTTGAGTTTCCTCTCCTCATCTGTGGAGGTGAAATCCAGGATGTGGGTGGAGACTATCTGGAAGTGGGTGGTCCTCACAGGTGTGTATTTGCTGCAATGCAGCAGGAAGTGAGCCTCATCCTCCAGGGCCCCATGGTAACACTGCCTGCACAGTCTCTCCTCCCAGGGTTTCCATGTCCACCCTGTCTCTATCTCCAGGCTGTGGGCACCTAAGACGGTGCAGGCTCGGGGTCTGCCTGTCCTTGGGGTGGTGTAGCCTCTCTAGATACAGGGCCATTGTGTACTATCTCTGCAGTGATTGTTAGAATGTGAGTTTCTGGGAGTTGTTTATGTCGCTCCTCCATTCCTCTTGGTATATCATTCCTTGTGCCTTTCTATAATCCCTATATACTGTATGTTATGATATAGAGCACAAGTATCTGATTTCCCCCAGAGGGAGCCCATGTTATTACTCTGATGCTTCCCCTCCGATGCTTCCCCAGTAGCTGCCATTACAGGATGTGCAGGGGAGAACTGGCACCAGTTTTATACCTTGCTCTCCCTCTCATTCTGTACACACAGCCTAGTGCCAGTGGCACTTGAACATTGCTGTGTAGATGAAAGAAAAGGATCACAGCAGCCACAGACCAACATTGCATAGATGATGACATTACTGCAAGGTGGTCTGGGTATTGGAGTCCACATGATGTTAGGTAGGAAGGTGTAGATTTGGATGCACAGGCAAATATGGAATTTTTAATTGCAATCTTAGTACCAACAGGAAGCTTTAAGCATCTAATTCAGTGATGGGTATGAATGAAGTCAGTGGGCGGCACTGAAACACCTGCATCACGTGACATGATCTACTGGAACAAATAGCGTCTCCTTACTGCTGCTGGCAAGGCCCCTGAGGAGTCATCATTGACGAAACTAGTCGGGCGGAACTTAGCAGCAGAGGAGACGTCAGCTACAGGTGGACGATACTACATGCGCATTTTAACAGCTACTTTGTAAGTGCACTACTTTTAAATTTTATATGAAATAAAATGGTATTACCCTATGTGAATATTCTTAGAGTTGAAGGTTATTTGCAAACATGGCTGCAATTAAAGATCACTGGATTATACAAGTGTATTCGCTGGTCTGTGCTGGGCCAGCCAGGCAATCCGGTGAGAGGCTTGTGTTGTTATTTCCTGATTCTACCATCCCCCGGTGTTGGCTCACACTAGCGGTGAGGTGTGTGTGGGAGCACTAGAGGTGGTTGCTAAGTTTGAGACATACTACAATATAGATGTTTATCCTCTCTTTACATGAGTTTATGAAGACATTGCACTGCTGAGAAGGAGCAATATCTGCTGGCTGGGCCGCATGCTTGTTTGCTGATCTGATATGATTAGCCTGAAGATCCGGTGAGCGCAAATGGTTTACTTTATTTGGCTGGAGTAATGTGCAAATGAAGATAAGTGTTGCAACTCCCTGCTGGTGTCAAAGCATTCCAGATGTGTAATAACCAATTGGTGGTGAAGGATTTTCTATAGCAATAATCAAGGACATTTATAAAGGACATTTTTGCTGAACGCTAGACCTTTTTGCATTCACTGTTTTAAAGGGACATACACCTCTTAGGTTATAGTGATCCAAAGGGTCCAGGAATGTTGTCATTTGGAAACCTATATCTGTAAAGTGGTTGATGTAAGGTGGAAAGGAGCGCACCCCATACTAGAATTGATGATACAGACCAGTATTGGCCTGCATCTGTATGGGACATGAGGAAAGAGTCACAGTAGTGCCTTTTAAAGAGGAGCTGTCAGCCATACTACACAGAAAAAAACCCACAGTGGTTCATCTATAGTAAAAAAAAAAAAAAAAAAAAGAGAAAATCCTTCTTGGGGTTTTCCATTTTGACTCTGTCTATCTTGAGCCAATCCTGACATAATTTCCTCCTTTACTCTGTCTGTGCATCATCCGCCCTCCTCCCAGTCTTCAGACACTCCTACCGAGCTCTGCAATAGAAAGTACATTGTCATTGTGTGACTCTGCCGCTTCTCAGCATGAGAAATATTGGCCAATAAGAGAGGAACAGAGGTGTGGGAGGGGAAAACAGGAGGGAAAGAGGCTTCAGCCAATCAGGCTGCATTAGTTAAGTCTGAGGGGAAAGTAAAGAAGAAAAAACGAAAACCCAGCATGCCCTGCAAATTCCTTTGTGTGGCAGACGTACCAAATAAGGGAAACTGGGGAGTGATCTTTTATGGACAAGAAAAGTGAGAGTGATTTCTCACTTTTGGATTGCCTGCTTAGCATCCTTATTACTTGTTTACCAGATAAAAATAAAGAATTTATTTTTTATTTTATGCCCGACAGTTACGATGTGCATCTCCCTTGCATAAGACTTGTATGATATCGTTCCTTCTCCAGTGTTTTCCTGGCATCCCCCTCATGTTTGTGTCGGGCTCTTCCACTATGGTTTCCAGCTGTTCCTTATTAGCAGGGACATCCCTTATTGAGATCAATAAAAACATGTTTTCCCATGCTGCCATTTTCCTCGGTCTGTAGCAAGCAATTAATTAAAAACATCAGCTGGGGAGTCTGTGCCAGAATCCAATTCTGCTGATACATAGAACTGACTTCCTAGCTTTTTCTTTTCCTTTGAAGCTGAAATTCAGACAAACGTTTTCTTTTTTATAATTCTTGCATATAGGGAAAAGAGGATTGCACTTGTGTAAGGTTCTTGCTGTATAGCATTCTCTTACTGAACAATGTGGTCCACTATCAGAACGTACTAAAGTTGGGATCTTTGCATAATAATACAATATGTCCAGCTAGATGCATGGTGCTTTCGCCTACCCACGGTGATCTGCAAACCTGGCTCTCCAGCTGTTCAGGAACTACAAGTTCCACAGTGCATTGTGGGAGACTGACAACCACGGTCATGATTTATAAAGGCAAATGCATTGTGGGACTCGTAGTTCCTTAACAGCTGGAGAGCCAAGTTTGCAGATTACTGGCCTACCATATACAGCTCAATCTAAGAGATGGGCCACATAATGAAGAGTGATCTGTGGCCATACATGCACCCAGGGCCGGATTTACCATAAGGCACTGTAGGAAGTGCCTCCCTCCCTCCTTCCCTATGCAGAGTCCCAAATGGAGTGTAAATGAGAGGTTACTCACCAAGCCCTCGGAATTCCACTAACGAGATCTACCTTCAGTCGGGGGCAGCTCTGGCTACCTAATGCTAAGAGCAGGGGCGTAGCAATAGGGGGTGTAGAGGTAGCAACCTCATCAGGGACCTTGGGCCAGAGTCGCCCTCAAGGGCCCTCCCTCAACTACAGTATTAGCTCTCTATTGGTCCTGTGCTCATAATAATCACTTCTATAGATACTATGAATAGTGGTAATCATTAACAAACTGTTCCACATCCCCTTCTTGCACCTCTGACACTGTAGTTGCCATTGGCAGGTTTTGGAGTTTTTGGTGCACTGTATCAATTGTTATGTATAGATTACTGGGGGGGGGGGGGGGGCATGTAAAACTTGCATCGAGGCCCACAGCTCCTTAGCTACACCACTGGCTAAGAGACAGCTGTAGCTACCTATGATGGGCAATGGAAGTAAGGGAGGAGAGCCAGCACACTGGCAATGCGGTTCGGTGGGGTTTGTAGATTCATGGAGGGTGAGGTCTAAGATGCCAGGACATCTGTGTCTATAGGCTCCTGTGATGTAAATCCGGACCTGCATGCATCAGTTTGTTTAATCAATTTCTGGCCAATGTTATTACTTTGTTTGAATCTGCTGACATCTATTGCTCCCAAGATATGTGGTTGAATCACTTTTGTGCTCAGACATGTTGGAAAATCACATGCGAAGGGGGTGGGGTAGTAACATGCGTGTAAAAAAGGCGCCATGGTAGTATTGGTAAAAAACCAATATTCTACTATTTATCAGGCACTGCCTGTGCCCAAAATGCCCCCTGAGCGTCGCTACAGCTATGTGGCGCCTATTTTACCAAAGCATCACAGGCACCTGCTTGGGGGGGGCAGGAGGGGTAGGGGTTCACTGGCCCATGGCATTGAGGCTGTTTTTTCCTTAGTGGGTACAGTGAATAAAAAGCATCTTTTGTTTACGGTTTTGTTTTCTGTCACCTTATTGCCAAAAAAAAGGTCCATTAATGGTAATTTTACTAACCTAACAAATATCCTACCTTCATTATATTCTTATCCTTATGCTCCTCTAATTCTATCTATTCTATCTACTCACTAACCTACCATTAAGCTCAGTACACACATTCAGTCACTGTTGCCAACAGGGATCATGGATCAGACCTTCAGGTGACAATACAGGTGATGCTGTACAGAAGTGTCACTAGCCTCCAGGCTATTGACCTGTTACTGGGGGGGGGGGGGGGGGTAAGATGTAAGAACAAGAGAGTAGCACTCAGCCGACGCATTGGGGATGGTCAGGGGCTGCCATATGCATGTAAGTTTGTCAGCAGAGGCGATCTTTAGCGGTCACCTTGGCCAAGTTTGACCTAATGAGTGTACAAACTTTTACTCTAATCCTATCCCCATACTAACCTATCCTCTTACTACCTTAACAGTGACTTGACTCTATGAACTTATCTGTCCATATTGCTAAGCCTACTTTAGAAAACGACTTCATGCTACCCTTATACCTACATTAGCATAACCCCCCACACTAACGCTCTCCAGGAACCTGGTCTTACGCGTCGACTAAACATTTACCTCTCTGCTGCACTGAAGGTTCAGGGAGTGAGAGTCAGAATTCCTCTACCTGATCCTCTGTACCAAAAACACTTGGAATGGTTCCAGAGTCTTTGCATCAAGATCTTATGCCATACAGGGACTTTCACCTCTAGAAATTTGGCACTGTGTAGTTGGTGTAAGCTGGTCATAGCTACCAACTGTCCATCTTTTGGAGGGACAGTCCCTCTTTGACAACCAAATCCCTCTTTCCCTCTTTCTTCCTTATTTGTCCCTCTTTCAAGACTGATATACAGATCTGCGACAACCGAGGTGACGTGACATGATGAGATAGACATGTATATGTACAGTATAGTGCCAAGCACACAAATAGCTAGGCTGTGTTCCTTTTTTTCTTTCTCTGCCTGAAAGAGTTAAACATCAGGTATGCAAGTGACAATTTCTAGCTGGGTTGTGTAACGATCGGTGTCAGCACACAGAAAGAATCTGATTATTGGTGATCTGCAGTATCACCAAGAATACAGATATATACCCGATTATTGATGATCTGCAGAATAACCGATAATCCAAGTATAACTAACCTCTGGACACCTATATAGTGTGAGTGTTTGGTGCAACTGTAATGACTTTGAGTTGGACCACCCGAGGAGCAGGTGGTCTTTGGCAGAATGGGCGATACTGCCTTCTGAGAAGTGCAAATACCTTCCAGCAGCCTGAGACCTCCAAAGGGGTGGAGTCCCAGGCTGAAGGTAGGAAGGACCTGTGAGTGAGTGACACCTGAAAGGTTTATGTCACTAGGAGGTCTGGAGACTATCTCTTAAAGGAGAGAGATAGCTCTCAAGGTCGGGCAAGCCAGGTCGGCAACACATGGACATACAAGGTACAAAGACAGAAGGCTGATTCGGTATCCAAAGGCAGGCAGGGTTGACAACAGATAATCAGATATGTGTAGGTACCGAATCAGAAAGCAGAGGGATAGTCAGACAAGCAGTAGGTCATAACAGATATCAAACAATGTCTAGTCTTGGGTGTGAGGTCCGTGGTCTCTACACCCTGGAACTAGTCTGGAGTATAATATAATGGTACACAGTATCCCTAGTCTTGGGTGTGAGGTCCGTGGTCTCGACACCCTGGAACTAGTCTGAAGTATAACAGAATGATAACACAAAGTCCCTAATCTTGGTTGTGAGGTCCGTGATCTCGACACCCTGGAACTAGTCTGAAGTATAACACAATGATAACACAAAGTCCCTAATCTTGGGTGTGAGGTCCGTGGTCTCGACACCCTGGAACTAGTCTGAAGTATAACACAATGATAACAGAAGTAATCTGGCTCAGTGTGAATTCCCAGGTCCTCCTGGTTCTAACACACTGTAGGATCTGACTAAGGTCTGAGTGCTTCCACGTAAGTGTTCACAACGGCAGACAACCTGAGACTGACCAGCAGTAACTATATATAGAGCAGCGCTCTCCGGCGCCACCCATCAGTGATTGACCAATAGTCACTTGCTCTGAGGTCAGCTGACCAACCTCGGCTGTCATAAAGGTTCTGCCTCTCAGCGCGCGTGCGTATTTCTCAATCTGTGTGAACTAACAGACCCAGCCACACCAGACGCACGCTGCTGCGTGCAAACCGCCGCGCTGGACGTGGAATCCGCCGCCTTGCTGTCAGTACACAAGGCGGCTTTTCCGCGTTCCATTACAGGTCGGGACTGGGGCGGACTGGGTTAGACTAAAGCATAACCCTCACTGATAAGTAATGACAGCCATAAAATACTTTCCTGCCAGTAAATGGCTTCCTGGAGCAGGAAAGGGATAGAAATGGTCATTAATACATAGATTTGAGCTCTAGCATACTTCAGTGAAGGTGTTATTGTGCACAGACAATGTAACAGTTAAAACTTAAAAACTAGAGTTACACATAATCTAAAACTGTGGGATATCTAAAAAAGTAATTTTTAGGAGGAGGAGGATAGATGCAATTGTTTTTCTCTTCAGTTTATTTTCACCTCGGATGTCTTTTAATATATGTATTTTTTCTACTGAAAAATGTATTTAACTGACTCTAAACTTTATTCCCATCGATTAAATTGATATATTTCTTATTTTCAAATGTTAAAATGAAGAAAAAATAATGATGATAGAAAGGACCAGTTTGAATGGTAAAACGACATGATTTGCTTCTGAATTCTCTGTGATATGCATGGCGAGGGGTGTGGTGGGGGCGTGGTTAGCAGTGTGGCAGGAGTGTGTTTTCAAATATCCGTTTTATTACCTCACAAAGTTGGGAGGTTTGCATACGAGCATGATCTCCATTTTACATATTATATTCAACAACAGAATGCTCACAAGCATAGCACAGCTATTTTCAGACTGTGCCACTTGCATGATTAACGTTTTCTGGTCAGACTGCAATAATGCCTCCTTTCTTCGATTTCTAGGTGGAAGCCGGTGGTGAGGTCCCTCAAGAGGCCAACAGTGAGCCAAGGCCGGCACCAGCAGAAAATGGCTTGAATCATGCTTCCACATTAACTCCCAAGCCAGCATCTCAGTGTGTGCACAGTCAGCCAGCTCCAGGTGAGAATGAGCTGATAAAATCTACATCAGACTAATCAGAAGCATGCATGCAATAGGGGTGTGAGAAAAATGGGCACCGGGTGAAGCAGATATAAGCCTAAGAGATGAATACCGCTGTGAATTATAGGTGCCGGATGAAAACGAAAATATACATTACAGTGGTAATGACGATAGTATAACAACTAACTCTATCCCTACAGTCACACAGGACCCTACGCCCTCCGACGCCTAACCCTAAAACCCCCCTTCCTGATGCCTAACCCTAACCCCCCCTTCCTGATGCCTAACCCTAAAACCCCCTTCCTGATGCCTAACTCTAAAAAAACTCTTCCTCATGCCTAACCCTAAAACCCCCTTCCTGATGCCTAACCCTGAAACCCCCCTTCCTGATGCCTAAACCTGAAACCCCCCTTCCTGTTACCTAACCATAAGTTCTGCCTTCTTGACGCCTAACTGTAATCCCTCCCCCCCCCTCCCCCCGTCCTGATGCCTAACCCTAAAACCCCACTTCCTGATGCCTAACCCTAATCCCGCTTACTGTTGCCTAAGCCTAAAACCCCCTTTCCTGACACCTAACCATAAATTCCCACCTTCTTGATGCCTAACCCTAAAACCCCCTTCCTGACACCTAACCATAAAACCCCCTTCTTGACGCCTAACTCTACCCCCCCCCTCCCCTTCCTGATGCCTAACCTTCTTTACACCTAACCCTAAAACAGCCTTTCCTGACGCCTAATCCTAAAACCCCCCCTTCCTGGCACCTAACTCTAAAACCCCCCTTCCTGATGCCTAACCCTAAAACTCCCCTTCCTGATGCCTAACCCTAAAACCCCCCTTCGTGGCACCTTACCATAAAACCCCCATTCCTGATGCCAAACCCTAACCCCCCCTTCCTGACACCTAACCATAACCCCCCCCCCCCCTTCCTGATGCCTAACCCTAACCCCCCCCCTTCCTGACACCTAACCTTAAAACTCCCCTTCTTGACACCTAACCCTAAAACCCCCCTTCCTGACACCTTACCATAAAACCCCCCTTCTTGATGCCTAACCCTAAAACCACATGCTTTTAAAAAGAAAACAATGTTAAATACAAAATACAAAAAACCTCAATATCTATAACTTTCTTATTAATCTGAAAACAATAATTTTCAAAAAAGAAAAATTGTTAAATACAAAAAGACCAAAATTTGAAATCATAACTTAAAAAAACTATAGCGTTCTAATGTTTAGAAAACGAAATACATTTCAAAAACTGTAACATTCTAATTTTCAAAACAATATTTATAGGACGCCCAAATCTGTAATATTTTGGCGCCTAATTGATATTTGCATCAACACCTAAGGCAGTGCCCAAATCGTCCATTAGTGGCAGTTGCCCAAATGTCCTGCTTCTATTTAGAATCCAACACTGTAATTCCACTGAGTCTCCCAGCACAGATTTCTACAGAGTCAACAATAAGTAAATCAAAGAACAGTACACAGTGACAGACGCATTTCTATTAAATTGCTAACTACCTAACATTTTTTTCCCATAGGCTCGGTTAAAGTTCCTGCAAAGACTGCTCCAGCAGAGGACCTTATCATGACTGTTTTAACAGGTAAATATCCTGAGATGGTAAGAAATCAATTATAATGACTTAAAGGGCAGCTGACGTGAGAGGGATATGGAGGCTGCCATAGTTATTTCCTTTTAAGTAACACCAGTTGCCTGGCTATCCTGCTGATCATTCTGGTATCAGTAGTGTCTGAATCACACACCTGAAACAAGAATGGGGTTAATCATATTTTTGTCAGAAACACCTCATTTGTCCATGCTTGTTCAGGGTCTATGGCTAAATGTATTAGAGGCAGAGAATCAGCAGGACAGCCAGGCAACTGGTATTGCTTAAAATGAAATACATATGTCCGTCTCCATGTTCTTTTCACTGCAGGTTCCCTTTAAAGTACACCTGAAATGAGAGAAATATGGAGGCTGCCATATGTATTTCCTTTTAAACAATACCAGTTGCCTGGCAGTTCAGCTAATCTCATTGGCTGCAGCAGTGTCTGAATCACATACCTGAAATAAGCAAGCAGCTTATCCAGTCAGACTTCAGTCAGAAACAGTTGCCCTGCAGCTACTGAGCCCATAGGCACAAGGGGCTGCTTTAAAGAGACCCTGTAACAAAAAAAACCCCTCTGGGGATACTTAACTCCCGAGGGGAAAGTCTCAGGGTCCCAATGAGGCTTCCCAATCCTCTGTAGCTTTGGAGAATCCAGTGCTGGCTCCCCCGAAAGCTCCTGGACAAAAGCTGACAAGACAGCACAGGTGCAGGCATTATTTACCTACCGCGGTCCTGCGCAGGGACACTAGCGGCTCTTATTTCAGGTAAGGCAGAAATAGCCAAACCCGATTATATCCGCTCTACTGGGCAGGCACAAAGGACTTGCACCTGTGCAGTAGAGCGGATACAATCAGGTTCGGCCATTTCCGCCTTAACCCGAAGAACCGTTTGCTTGCCTCTGTTCGGAGGATGCCGCACTGGATTGCTGGGACACCGGAGGATGGGGGAAGCCTCGTTAGGCTCCAGAGGCTTCCCCCTCCTGAGGTAACTATCCCCCGGAGGGTTTTTTTTCATTACAGGTTTTCTTTTTTGTTATTGTATTGGCTTGTTTTGAGGTAAATTTAACATTAATAACACTCAGGGCAGTTTTTAGGCAATGGCATTGCAGGGCCCCACCCTGAGCGATGCTTGTTGACTTTTTTTTTTAATCAATGAACCTGTGCTAAAGATCTCTCTCTTATGTCTGTTGCAGAAGTAGAAGCCCAGAGTATTGAGGAACTAAAGCAACAGAAGTCGTTTGTGAAGTTGCAAAAAAAGCATTATAAAGAAATGAAGGATCTTGTTAAAAGGCACCACAAGAAAACCACTGATCTGATCAAAGAGCACACCACTAAGTACAATGAAATCCAGAACGATTACCTGAGAAGGAGGGCCATCCTGGAGAAGACTGCCAGACGGGACAGCAAAAAGAAGTGAGTGGAATGTCTTTATAACAGCTGTCACTGGGATTCAGTCTGGGGGAATCTGGCCACCTATACTGGGGATGAATCTGGCCACCTAAACTAGGGGAAATCTGGCTACCTATACTGGGGGTGGGATCATTCCATCAATACTGGGGGTGAATCTGGGCACCTAAACTAGGGGAAATCTGGCTACCGATACTGGGGGTGAATCTGGGCACCTAAACTAGGGGAAATCTGGCTACCTATACTGGGGGTGGGATAATTCCACCGATACTGGGGGTGAATCTGGGCACCTAAACTAGGGGAAATCTGGTTACCTATACTGGGGGTGAATCTGGGCACCTAAACTAGGGGGAATCTAACTACCTATACGGGAAAGAGAGGGGGGTTCTTTAAGCTACCTATTCTGGGGGTGAATCTGGCTACCTATATTATTTGGTGGATGTGGCTGCCTTTACTGGGAAGGGTGGGCACTTTGATCCAGCTCACGTGGCCATTTCAACTGGCCCGTCAATGCTGAGCCCAATTGTGTGTCCCACCAGGAGGTGAACTGGCTTGTGATGTCCAACAGACACCTGATCCAGGCTGCAGACAGTGGATTTTGGCAAGAGAAGGGCATTTGAAGCCCAGCTTTGGAGTCTTGTCCTCGGGCACCATTTTCCTGTAAGGGCTACAGGAAAATGGTGCCCGAGGACAAGCAGGGCGCTCTTCCTGTCAGTATGGGAGTGTTGCAGCCTGACTTGCAGCACTGTAGATCGATTGGGGAGCAGCGCTGGAGGCCTAGAGAGGATTCTTCTGCTGAATGAGTAAATTGTTTTTCTTTTTGGGTGCACCATTAGAACCAGGCTATTAGCTAACACAAATTGTGTGTGCGTGTGTGTGTGTGTGTGTGTGGGGGGGGGGGGGGGAGGGGGAGGTTGGGGGGGGGGGGTTATAAAAGAGGAACTCTGCCTAATGTATTTTTTTAAGTGGGAAAATGCTAAAGGGAAAAAATCATGTATATTTTGGTGTAACACTACCACATTATGTGTATTTTCAGGGGAAACGCTGCACATTTTTATATTGTGGGAGGAACGCAGCCACATTACATGTATCTTCTGGTGAAACGCTCCCGCATTATGTGTATTTTCTGGTGAAACGCTGCCAAATTATGTGTATTTTCTGGGAAACACTGCCTCATTATGTGTATTTTCTGGGGAAAAGCTGCCACATTATGTGCATATTGTGGGAAACGCTACCGCACTATGTGTATTTTATGAGAATCGCTGCCGCATTATGTGTATTTTATGAGAAACACTGCACATTATGTGCATTTGGTGGGAATGCTGCCACATTATGTGTACTTGGTGGTATATGCTGCACATTTTTTATATTTTGGGGGAAATGCTAGTGCATTATGTATCTTGTTGCCTGAGGGGGTCTGCCTACTGTCCATTGGCCTGTGTTGTTTGGCGTAAAGAGGTCTGGCTGCTGCCATTTGCTGCTTGTGGTAGAGGACATTTCATCACAACCCAAAGTATCTGTTTGGTTACTCAGATTTTTGATTAAAAAAAAAGTGTTTCAATATGGTGTTTCAGAATAGTGCGTTATACCAGAATATTCTTTTTTGTAAAATATTTTGGTATAAAGCACTGTGTACTGACCAACATGACACCTTTATTACTGCACATATACTGTATACGTGGAAGACAAACATGTAGCTGAGTGGTTATTTTTTTTTTTCACTTTAACCTGCTGTTCACTTGCTGTCTGAGGGGGTCTGCCTGCTGGACCTGTGTTGTCTGGCTGCTGCCACTTACTGTTTGTGGGTGGAAGGAACATTATCTCACTACCTTTGGAGATGCTTTGCCTGTTTTGGAAGAAAACTCGGGCCCACTGTCATGGCCACACCCATTTTTTGATCCTGGGCCGGCCCCAAACTTGAGAACCCCATGTGGCCCTCAAGTCAAAAAGTTTGCCCACACCTGGGCTGTGGTCACATGACAGCTGTCTAATCGGATTGACACAATAACCAAGCAGCTCAGGGTGACCCAAAACCACAAGGAAGGTATAGGGGACTTAGAGAGACTCTGAAGCCTCCCTAAATCACTGTTTTTACTTCACAACCCTGTTAAGCATTATTGCCCCCTCTGAAACTCCACATCCCCACACACGCAGCTGGGAGGGGTAATCAGGACACAGGATAGTTGCAACTATGTCTCCTGCTCCTTGTCACCTCCTTTCAACCAAAAAGATGGCTTCCCCCATGACAAAGATGGCAGCCCCCATGAATCACAAACATTTGCCTGTTCTTTTAAAATAGGGTGGGTAAAAGATTATATTACCTATCTATTCTAATTAACATAACTAATGTAACTTAATAACAGTATGTTTGTTTAGGCTGAAGTTCCCCTTTAAGCTGAAATATCACAAATTCCTTCTGTTTTAAAGGGGAACTGAAGAGAGAGGTATATGGAGGCTGTCATGTTTATTTCCTTTTAATCAATACCAGTTGCCTGGCAGCCCTGCTGATCTATTTCTCTGCAGTAGTATCTGATTAAAACCAGAAACAAGCATGCAGCTAGTCTTGTCAGATCAGACTTATAAGTCTGAACCACTGAAACACCTGATCTGCTGCATGCTTGTTCAGGGGCTATGGCTAATAGTATTAGAGGCAGAGGATCAGCAGGGCTGCCAGGCAACTGGTATTGTCTAAAAGGAAATAAACATGACAGCATCCATATACCTCTCTCTTCAGTTCCCCTTTAAGAAGGCACCACACCAATCTTATTGAGTGACGGCATAGCCTATACTCAGAGCTTGTACACATAGCCTGTCTTAGTGGAATTAAACACTGTGAAGAAGTTGGGAAGGAAGGCCGTCTCACACAACCTAGTGGAAAAGCAATTTGTGTGCGGTTGGATGTTTCTTTGGCAGCTGCATACAAATTAGCAGCTTATCAGCGGATATCAGGAATGTTTCTTGTAGCAGAAAATAACGTGAGCCACAATGCAGCAATCAGCACTTCGCGGGATCTTCCTGTAAATGAAGGCTTGCAGGCTCTTGTTTTGGTGATATTGTCACTCTTCAGATAGGAGGGAAGTAGAAGGAATCTTTTTGCTGACATTGAAAATGATGAAATTGGATGTCTGGTGAGTTTTGTAATGAAAACATGACAATTTTCTCCTGCAGTGATTTGGCTACAGTGAATGGTAGAGTTGCTGAGGTGGCCGCTGTGATTAGGATATAATGAAGATCTGGCTGATAGGAACGGAGCAGGCCAGGCGTGTGGTCAGGATCAAAGTTGCTTGTAATGAATGCAATGTAGTTTCGGCTCAGCTCAGTTCTCTGGAACACGCTGAGCATATTAATGAGCTCTGGAGAACACACGTATTCCTGTTTTACAGCAGGAACAAATGAGACAACAGGTGATTGCCCAGGCCTGCATCTGCTGTCCAGGAACACTGCCATGGTGGAGAGATGAGCATGAATTCTGTGACATTCTTGTTCTATGGATATGAGAATTACAGAGGGTGGGGCTAATCAGATTTGGAATCTGATGCCTTACACACGCTTCAGAGGGAACACAGCCATTTGGAGCCATCTCAGCCAATCATCTAGTATGTGTACAGGTGTCCTGTGATGTCATTTAACCACTTCACCCCCAAGGGTTTTTACCCTAACGGACCAGAGCAATTTTCACCTGTCAGTGCTCCTCCCTTTCATTTGCCTATAACTTTATCACTACTTGTCACAACAAAACGATCTATACCTTGTTTTTTTCACCACCAATTAGGCTTTCTTTGGGTGGTAAATTATGCTAAGAATTATTTTATTCTTAATGCATTTTAACAGGAATAATAAGAAAAAAAATAAGGAAAAAATTCCTTATTTCTCAGTTTCCGGCCATTATAGTTTTAAAATAAAACATGCTACCATGAATAAAATCCACATATTTTATTTGCTCATTTGTCCCGGTTATTACAACATTTAAATTATGTCCCTAGCACAATGCATGGCGACAAGATTTTATTTGGAAATAAAGGTGCATTTTTTTCAGTTTTGCATCTGTTGCTAATTACAACCCCATTTATGCAAATATAACAGTAATATACCCTCTCATGCCATACATAGTAGAAAAGCGGAGTCACTAATGTAACAATTTTATGTATTTTTCTTTAATGCTGTCATTTTTTTACAAGTGTTTTTATTTTGGTAACTATGGGGTGGGGTTCAGGGAAGGGGGGGGGGGGGAGGCATTCGTTTATTTAATAAATGTAAAATGTAGTGTGAAATGTGTTTTTTTTGGGGGGGAGGGGGGGTTGCATTATTTATTTATTTTTGACCACTAGATGTTTTCACACTGTCTGTCTCTGTGAGACAGGGAGGATGTTGTAAGCACAAAGCTCATTGGCTTTTCATTAAAGCCATGATCTTTGCTTACGGGCACTCTGACTGGTTCAGGGTAGGCTTCTTCCCTTTCCCCAATTACTGCCCTGCGGGTCCCGGTGATATGCCGGGAGGGGGGGGGGGAATCACGAACGCTAGCGGTGGTAAGGGGGGACTTTTAAAGTGTCTGTTGGTCCTTTAACAGGGACCTACAGGACATTTTCAAACAGCAGGTGGGCGAGTAGTGGCTAAAGAGGAACTTTAACCCAGGATAGAACTTTATTCCAGTTAGTAGCTGATAGCCATTTTCTCATGAGAAATGTTTACCTTTTCTCCAATACATCATGGGGGGGGGGGGGGTGTCTCAGTGGCTGATATTGTGGTGAAACCCCTCCCACAGTGTGATGTCAGGACCTAGGTCCTGACAGTTTCCTGTCTGGAAGCCTTGCTGTGGTTTGATGTAACCTACTGCAAATTCTTAATTCTTAATAGCAGACAATTTGTAACCAATGCCGGCCATGTATAAAGGAAAATGCACACCTTTCAGGTGTGACATCTAAACCCCCCTCCCTGCAAAAACTTGCTACCTGACGCCTTACCCTAACCCCCCCTTCACAAACTTCCTACCTGATACCTAACCCCAACCCCCCTCCCTGCACAAACACCCTAACTTATGTCTAACTCCAACACCCCCCCAACTTCCTACCTAACCTTAAAGAGAACCAGAGATGAAGCACCCTCTTGTATTTTACCTTATAAATCAGTGGGAACATGACAGTAAACACCTAATCTGCCCTTTGTTTCATTGTTCTCTGTGTAATCTGACTGTTATCACCTCTGATAAGAACCCCCGACTGAGAAGTCAGGCTGCTCCGTCTAGCTTTGCTACAGAAAGATTATAGCTAAGTCTGTCTTCTGTGGTGTTATTTCAAGCCCAAGCCTGCCCCCTTGTGGCTTTGCTATAATGACTCAGCAATAATCATTCCCAGCAAAGCCAGATTTAATTGCTCAGTCTGGGATTCTTGTGACTGCTGATAACAGACACTTTTAGCAGTGAGGGTGAAACAGAGAGCATGGTAAGTGTTTTCTCTAATGTTCTTACTGATATACATGGTAAAATACACAAGGGTGCTTTCTCTCTGGTTCCCTTTAACACTCCTCCCCCGTGCACAAATGTCCTACCTGACACCTAACCCTAAACCAGGCATGGGCAAACTTGGCCCTCCAGCTGTTGAGGAACTACAAGTCCCACAATGCATTGCAGGAGTCTGACAGTCACAGTCATGACTCATAAAGGCAAATGCATTGTGGGACTTGTAGTTTCGTAACAGCTGGAGGGCCGAGTTTGCCCATGCCTGTCCTATACCCTCCTCCCTGCAGAAACACCCTAACTGATGCCTAACCTTAACCTCCCTACTGCCAATGACCACCAACCCCCCCACAAGAAAAAAAAAGGAATTTATTGGGTGCCTCCATAGTGGGCGCTAGTGCCCCTCAATGCCGATATTTCTATAGGTGCCTATGGCAGGGCTGAAACTCCGGTTCTAGCAGGCGCCCTAATTGCTTGCTTCTCCCATTTCATCCTAATCCATCTCTGACCACAGCTGTAATATACCAATGCATTGGGTTTATACTGTTGGTGCGCTGCACTCACTATGCAGTTTAAAACATGCTGCAGAGATAGTAGAATTCAATATGATGCAATAAAAGAGATAGTGGCTGAGCACAGTGGGAGTTATAGTATATGGCGTGTCCTTATGCTTTACTTATTCTTCCAGGTGTGAGTCGAGTCCAGATCACAATTCCTCCTCTGTTGAGCAAGATTTAGCCGCATTAGATGCAGAAATGGCACAGAAGTTAATAGAGCTGAAAGAACAACAGCAACAGCAGCTTCTCAATCTCCGGCAAGAACAGTATTACAGCGAGAAGTACCAGAAAAGGGAGCACATCAAACAGGTCAGTGGACACTATCTCATATAGAAGCTTTAGCCTTTGCATTTATGCAGGTAAGGTGCAAATTGCTGTTTAACCTGAGCTACCACTGGCTCAGAACCATGTGGGGGTAAATATCACATATTGGAACTGATGTCAGTAATGCTAGACAAAAACAGATTGCTGCATAGGCCATGTAAGCTGTGCTCTACTGTGGCTGTTTATTATTATTTAGAATTTATATAGCGCCGACATTTTTCGCATTAAGCCCCATCTACACCATACAATTTTTTGTCCGATTCAATTCGATTCGATTCATTGATTCGATTTGATTCAATCCGACATGTTCAATCGGGATTCGATTCAATTTGCCATGCAAATTGAATAGAATTGAATCCCGATAGGACATGTCGTATTGGATTGAATCAATTAATCGAATCGAATTGAAACGAATCGGACAAAAAATTGTATGGTGTAGATGGGGCTTTAAAGAGTTTTTATAGTCTTGTCACTAACTGTCCCTCAGAGGAGCTCACAATCTATTCACAATCTTTTGGGGAATTGTGGAATTCAGCTATTATTGTAGAGCAGGGCACTGGCTGACTGCGCTATGGGACCAGAAGAAATGATTTACTTTGACATATGACCTCTTCTCTCTCCAAGTCCTGCCGCCCTTCTCATTTTATCAGCTTTTAACGCCCTAGGCCATGGCCTTTGTGGCCTTCCCAGAAATCCGGCTCTGTCCCCACATGTCCAGAAGTGCACAGGCTGATGAGAGAGTGGGAGTTGAGGCATGTTACACTCCTCCAGCCAGGCTGCATTTCCCAGCTAAGAAGCATGCTCTTGGCTTCTGGACAAGACGGGGCAGAATTACTGCAGACCTCAACTTCTGATTCCTGCTTGGCAGATCATCCAAGTGCTCTCTACAAAGTGGGGTGGAACTCCAGACAAACAGGCCTGTCTGGAAACTTCCAGAGCTGCAGAGAACTGTGTGGAAACTGTGTGCCTCAGGGAGAAAGTAGCAGAAAGCCCAGAGTCTGCTGCCCCAGTGACTGTATCACAAACGCAAGTACCTGGGAGATTCATCTCCACTCTTGAACTGCCCAGATTTAGGAGTAGATCTGTGTTTTGTTAATCTAGCACAGTCAGAGTATTAGCGGGTCAGCATTTTTTAGCTTACTTTTGTTGCTTTAGCTTCTCTAGCAAAACGTATTTGCCATATTGCACTGTTATTTCTATCATTGCACAGATATACACGTCGGTGCAGTGAAACTGTCTCACTTTCACTTTCTGTTCCATATTAAAGCATTACTGTTCTGGTGAACTTTTGTGTGTCTGCGTTCCTTACCACACTAACCTGCTGTTACAGCGTCACCAGGGTAACGAGCAGAAACTGCTCGGTTAGTGTGCGCCACGCATTCCCCCACAAATTTTGCAGTAGAATGCAGTAGCGTACACCATCCATAAGGGCTATGACTCCTCCCCCATCTGGAACAACGGGTTGACAGGCCAAACACTACATACTCAAGGTAATTAAAGGGGTAGCATCTAAATAGCATACAAATGCATTTGAGTACTAAAGTTGGAATATAAAGGCAAACGCAATGAATTAATTGATTCAAACCTACAAATTTACAGTAACTTCAATGGTTTTCCCCACCCACCCCCACCAACAAGCCAATTGCTACGCACCTATTTCTCCAGGAATACACACAACTCATTCCTATCATTGAGCCCAAGGGGACCTGAAGCTTCAGTTCTCGAGATCCAATAGGATTCCCTTTGGGACAACATTTTGTCCCTATCACCTCCCCTCCTGGGAACTCCCACGGCGATTAGACCCACCATTTTCAGGTGGGACGGATCGCCGTGGTGATGATTGTCCAAAAAGTGCTGAAAGGTAGGGATGGTCGGAAATGCCACTTTCCGATTCCGTGGTAAATCCGCATTCTGCCATTGCCAATTACCGATTCCGCTTTCCGCTACCAATTTCCGCATTCCAATGCGGAATTTCCGCCGGAAATCGCGGAAATTCCGCCCGACTTTAACATTGATTTTCTCAAAAACTATAAGGTCTTTTTGAAAACTTTTTTTGCATCTTGTTCAGAAGATTCTGTTGAAAAAACCTGAAAATGTGGTGTTTCTAGGACTTACGGGGGCTTTTCTATTAACCGCTAAATTCGGCTGATTTTTACTGAAATGTAAAATGCAGAAAATAGGCAGATGCAGATTTTCTGCATTTTACATTACAGTAAAAATCCGCCGAATTTAGCGGTTAATAGCAAAGCTCCCTTAAGTCCTAGAAACACCACAATTTTCAGGGTTTTTTAAACAGAATCTTCTGAACAAGATGCAAAAAAAAGTTTTCAAAAAGACCTTATAGTTTTTGAGAAAATCAATGTTAAAGTCGGGTGGAATTTCCGCGATTTCCGGCGGAAATCCGCCTACCGCACTTGCATTACCAATTTCCGCATTCCGATGCGGAAATGCAATTTCCGATCGGAATTTCGGAAATTGCATTTCCGCGGAATCCGAATGAGCATCCCTACTGAAAGGATGTAAGGATGTTATTATCTCAAGTCATTTGATGTTAACTGATGTTATGTTCTTTGGCTTGGCCAGAAGCTTTGTTGTATTGAAAAATGTAAAATTCAATAAAATCTTTGAAATACAAAAAGTGCTGAACCAATCTGGGGACACCCCCCTCGCCCTGATTGATTGCTCTTACATGTTCCACCAGACATTCCCTCATTGGACATGTGGTCTTTCCTATGTAAAAATATGCACAAGGACACAGGAGAGCATAGACCACAAACTTGGTCCTACATGTGATTAAACTTTTGATTTGGAAATGGACTGATCCCAACCTTACATCTATGGTTCTTAACACATGGCTGCATGTAGGACAATGTCCACACAGGGCCGGATTTGTACTATTTACTGCCCTAGGCCACTGTCACCAGCCACCCCCCTTTCAGTATAGGTATTGAGATGACCCCTCCCGCCTTCCCTCTAATATAGGTAACCTGATTACCCCCCTCCAGTATAGGTAGCCAGATGACCCCTCCCGCCTTCCCTCTAATATAGGTAACCTGATTACCCCCCTCCAGTATAGGTAGCCAGATGACCCCTCCCCCTTCCCTCAAGTCTAGGTAGCCAGATGACCCCTCCCCCTTCCCTCAAGTCTAGGTAGCCAGGTGGCTCCCTTAATCTCTTTTTTCCCACCCTCCTTTCAGTATAGGTAGCCAGCTCGCCTTCACACTGCAGCAGTGTCACTCATTTCTCCACTCGACTCCAATGGAGACCCTTCCTCTTCCTTTCCGTCTCCAATGCTGCCCATGTCCATAGCCACTGGCCACAATGCAAACGTCCACAGAGAGCAAGGTGGCTGCTGCACAGTTGGCAAGCAGCAGAGTACCACGGTCATGCGCTCGCTCGTCTGATCTCCCTGCATTGCAGCATTTGCAAGCTTGCAAATGCTGTACCAGTTTAGCCTGCTGCTTTGGTGCCCTTGCTCCTGTGGTGTCCTAGGCCATGGCCTAAATCCGGCCCTGTGTCCACATTGAAAACAGCCACAGGCTCTGCGATCATCAAGCCATGCGTGGGACTATTGCCTCACAAATTCACTTTGGGTTAACATGGTGTATTACCCCATGGGAAGGACATCATTGGGGGCTGTAGCACTCTGGGGCCCAGTCTTTCACCCTGTTCCAGGAAGTGCCAATTCCTCATAATACTTTCACAAATTTTACCTGACATTGGGGAAAAATCAAACACGATGGTGCAGATGGTTGCTGTGGCTGGGATTCGAACCAGGGACTCAGCGCTGCAAGGCGAGAGTGCTAATCACTGCGCCACTTTGCTGATCTTCTTTGTGAGGTGCCCTGCTGCTATCATTTATTAATAACGCACTGTGTATGACAGATCGCTGGCGATCAGCAAAATGGGAAACGTAGGCTGAGAGCGCCCGAGTGTGACTGAGACCTAAATGTGCATCATTAAAGTGAATGGGAACCCATATTTAAATAAAAAAGTCAGATACTCACCTAAGGAGAGGGAGGCTCTGGGTCCCATAGAGCATCCCCTCTCCTCTCCCGGTCCCCGCTGTTGCGCTGGCTCCCCCATAGTGGTAATCAACCGTTTCGGTCAAATACCGCTGTTTCCCCACCAAAGGGAGGCTTCGGAAATGCTTCGGGAGCCTGAGTGCTCCCGAAGACCCGCCAGTACACTGCGCATGCGCGAGCGCCCACTATGACGCACTCTCCTGTGCGAAGTATGGAGCTGCCTGTCTTCGGGAGGACTCGGCTCCCGAAGTTTTCCGAAGTCCCCTCGGCAGGAAATGTGAACGGGGGAGCCAGCACAGCACCGGGAGAGGAGAGGGAGGGCTCATAGAACCCGAGCCTTCCCTCTCCTTAGGTGAGTATCTGACTTTTTTTTTATTTAAATATGGAATCCCATTAGCTTAAAAGAGTCTTCGCATTTTTAAGTTTCGTCCCAAAAGTGCCTCACACCTGAAACAATTACATTTTAGTACTCAAGTCAGTTTACTTTCTTGGATGGCTTAATTCTCCTCCGCGATTGTGCACCATACTAGGAGTAAGGTACAACTAATGTATCCCCTGGGGCTTCATTTAAATTAATATTTGTTCAGACTTAAATCTTCACACATGAATGAGCCAAGTGTTCTTTTAATAAGTATTCCATTGATGAATTGTTCTTTGTTCGCAAATGGAAAGGTTATTTTTGTACAAATACCAATATATAATTGTGGCTTGCACATGTTTTCAGCTATGAGCCTTATATCTCTGTGTTATAATTGAGTTCACAGTCAGAGAATTTCCATTTGTGTCATATATGGAACTGTTTCATACTGGATTGTTGCACCGCTTGAATAATCAACACTAGCATGTAATGATAAATATAGATGCATGTAGGATATGCTACAAAACCTGTAACATTTTCTAATGTAGACTAATGGTGTGTACACACTTGAAAGATAAATGAAAGATATCAGACCAATTTTACCCCCTTCCATGTAGTATGAGAGCCATACCTACACAGTCTATTCTATGGAGCTGAACTCCCCATCAGACAGAAATCTTTGCAAGATGCTGCACACAAAGATGCTGTACACATTCAACAGATCAGTATCTGCAAAAGATCTGTTCCTGCCAAAGATCCGTTCCTGCAAAATGCATTCATAGTCTATGAGATCTGCAGATCCTCATACACACCTTGTTTAACCACTTTACCCCCACGCGTACGGATTTCTCCGCCCCTTTTTTCCCTCCTAAAAAACCAGGGACGGAGAAATCCGTACCTTCCGCGCTACCGCCGCTGTCCGCGCTCCCGCCGCTCGTGCGCGCGCACCCGCCGCTCGTGCACGCCGCCGCCCGCTCGCCCGGAGATCAATGAACGGGAAAATCCATTCCCGTTCGTTGATTTAAGCGCCCGCAATGATCTGCTGCTTCTTTCAGAAACAGCGAGATCATTGTGAGTCTCCCAGCCTCCTACTGCTTCCTGTAAGCGTCCTTCCGGACGCTTACAGGTCGCATGTAAACAAACACTCTGTGGCCATCTTGTGGCCAAATAGTAAACTACACCCTAAAAGCATTTTACATATACAAACATTACATTTACACAATAAATTAACTCATTACCTCCCACACTCCTCAATTTTTATTTTTTTTTGTAAATAAAAAAAAAAAAATACAATAAAAAACAAACATAAATCGTTACCTTAGGGACTGAACTTTTTAAATATTTATGTCAAGAGGGTATAACACTGTTACTTTATAAACTGCGGGCTTGTAATTGCAAAACTGAAAAAAATGCACCTTTATTTCCAAATAAAATATTGTCGCCAAACATTGTGATAGGGACATAATTTAAATGGTTTTATAACCGGGACAAATGGGTTAATACATTTCATGGGTTTTAATTACAGTAGCATGCTTTATTTAAAAACTATAATGGCCGAAAACTGAAAAATAATAATTTTTTCCCACATTTTTTCCTATTTCCCCATTAAAACACATTTAGAATAAAATAATTCTTGGCATAATGTCCCACCTAAAGAAAACCTAATTGGTGGCGAAAAAAACAAGATATAGTTAATTTCATTGGGATAAGTAATAATAAAGTTATAGACGAATGAATGGAAGAAGCGCTGAAAGGTGAAAATTGCTCTGGTGGTCAGGGGGTAAAACCCCTCAGTGGTGAAGTGGTTAACAGACATTCATCTGCAGATCAGACACTCATCTGCAGATCTAAAAATCCATCCTGGTGGATCTGATCTGCAGATGAATGTCTGTTAAACAAGGTGTGTTTGAGGATCTGCAGATATCATAGACTATGAATGCATTTTGCAGGAACGGATCTTTTGCAGGAACAGATCTTTTGCAGATACTGATCTTTTGAATGTGTGCAGCATCTTTGTGTGCAGCATCTTGCAAAGAGTTTTTTATTTGATGGGGAGTTCAGCTCCATAGAATAGACTGTGTAGGTATGGCTCTCATACTACATGGAAGGGGTAACATTGGTCTGTGATCTTTTATTTATCTTTCAAGTGTGTACAGACCATTACTTCACATAAACCGTTTATCCACTTCTGATCAAACATAGGTCCTTCTCAGATCAGAATCTAATCAGATCAGCACTACACATAGATTTTTAATAGATTTCAGCATGGAATCTTTATAAATCTTTGGAACCACCGCTACTGCAGCAGATAGTATTGTCCCGCTGGGGCCCCATAGCCAACTGATGGGCCCCTTAGGTCTCAAGCTAATAGTGCTCACCCAGGGCTCCTGCAGAGTACTCGTGGCAACAGAGGGCAATCAGTGTCCGGCTGGTACGCTTCCTCCAGTTTGTGTCTTTTCGTCTTCATTTCCCCCACACCTGTTCTCTGTGACCTGGTGGTATGTATGTGGAGTTTAACCAAGCTACGTAATCTGCCTCTTTTCTGAAAGCCCACACACAAGCTCGGCCAATCGGGTTGATATCGACCACCTCTACCAAGAATCCAGTGTGTGTACAGCAACCCTCGACCCTCTTGGTGGATCGCTTTGGCTGACTGAAATGTGAAAGCCTTGATCTCTCCTCTTACCCCGCCCCCCATGTGATGGGGTGCCCATGCTGCTCCGCCCCCTGCATCTAAACAGAGCACGTCGCTAATCTGCAGCACGACGCATCTCTCACTATATTGCTTACGACGCATCTCTCACTATATTGCTTTAAATGGAATTAACAGATTGATGTTCTGCAATTATCCTAGGAATACTGTATAGAACACTGTTATATAGAAAGAACAAAAGTGAATAGAAAGAACAAATCTCTAGGAATTGCTGTGTGTGAAAGTTTCACTTTGGTTCTCTGATCTTCTGATGTGTCCATGTCCTTATCTCCAGCTCATTCAGAAACTCACAGATGTGGCAGAGGAGTGCCAGAATAACCAGCTGAAAAAACTCAAGGAAACGTGTGAAAAGTAAGCAACCGTCTTGGAGTCTGTCTTATTACCGCGTCAGTTCAGTGGGAAGCAGGAAATTTGGGCGCATGAGGCAGGTGGACAAAAAGGGCGCCGCCATTCACTCCCATAATAAATATCGTTTAATGGGCGCCCAACAGGAAAAAAGGGCGCCGGAGAAAAATAACGTTTTAAAAGCGGCGCCCGGAGACTTTTAATGTTTTATAACTGCTTCTCATGATTACCCATTATTTAATGATTTATAATTTTTTAATCATTATTTTTAAACGAAAAACAGTACAATATTTTCAAAACATTACTTTTAAACGAAAAACCGTACAATTTTTTTTTTTTTTAAACATTTTTAAACGAAAAACCGCACCATATTTTTTTAAAAACGTTATTAATGCTTATCACTGGGGGGTCTTAGGTTTAGGCACCACCAGGGCGGTCTTAGGTTTAGGCACCACCAGGGGGGTCTTAGGTTTAGGCACCACCAGGGGGGTCTTAGGTTTAGGCACCACCAGGGGGGTCTTAGGTTTAGGCACCACCAGGGGGGTCTTAGGTTTAGGCACCAACATGGGGGTCTTAGGTTTAGGCACCAACAGGGGGGTCTTAGGTTTAGGCACCAACAGGGGGGGTCTTAGGTTTAGGCACCAACAGGGGGGTCTAGGGGTTAGGGATAGGTACAGGGAGGGTTCTGTGTGAGAGTAGGGTTAGGTATAGCTTTAGTAAAATTCTTATTAATGTTTTATAAAACGTTATTATAAATTTCACTTTTTAAACAGGGAAGATTAACGTTTTTAAAATTGCCGATTTCATACACATTATTTAATGATTTATAACTTTATAAAACATTATTTTTAAACGAAATATAGCACAATTTTTTTTAAAACGTTATTCATGATTATCGTTTAAAACCCTGCGCCCTTTTTTTCCGGCGCCCTTTTTTAACGTACGCGTTCAGTGTTTTGGGTCATGATTCATCTTCCTCCACTGGCTTCTCTTCCAGAGAAAAGAAAGAGTTAAAAAAGAAGATGGACAAGAAACGACAAGAAAAGGTCACAGAAACGAAATCGAAAGACAAAAATCAAATGGAAGAGTAAGTATCAAATGTACAGTACTGAGTAAACGTTTTAGACATTTGTGAAAAAATGCTGTAGAGGAAAGAAACTTTCCAAAAAAATTGCCATTAGTACTTCTATTTATTTGAAGGTCTGAAAAGTGATACAATAATGATTGCCTGCAGACAACAGTGAAGCATGGTGGTGGTTTCTTGTAGTATGAGGGCTGCGTCTTCACACATGAAGGTGGGGACTTGATCAGATTTAAAGTCCTCCTCAATGCCGATAAATATACTGTAGATACTTATCTATCATGAAGTACCAACCAGGAGGTGTCTGATCAGCCCTAAATTAATTTTGATGTAGGACAAAGATCCCAAACATTCTGCCAATATCATAATGAAAGATCGTTAGCGAAGTGAAGAATGTGGAGCTCAGGAAGACATGGTACGATCCCAGCTGAGTCCTTCACCCATATGCTTTTTGTTTTTGTTTTTATCAAAAAACATATTTATTAAGGACAATTAAATCGTAACAAACTTACTAAAGGTATAAAAAAAATCACAGAAAAAGAAAACCATAGAGAGTACAGAACTAAAGTGCAATATCACCAAAGCTACAGAACAGTGTATATAGGCATACCTGGACCCATATTTAATTAATTTAATTAACTTTTCTCCTGGGTTTCCTCCCAGGAGATACCATATTGCACGGGTGCAACAATCGCCCCTGCAACCCCTGCCATCGCCACTGGATGAGCTTTGGGGCCCCTCCACCCTCTCCTCAACTGCAAGTGCAGCCAATCAGCAAAGAAATGTGTGTTAATTAACAACCTTCCTTTCTCTCACAAACCCCCCCCCCCCCCCCCCCCTTTCCTCCTGCCTTGCAGAGTAGGGAGTAGCGGGAGCAATTTTCTCCCTGCTTCCAGATGCTGCTTCACAGCAGAACACTCTCTGCTGCCATTTGCCGGAGGGTCACGTGATCAGGACCCGGAGGAATGGCAGCAGAGAGTATTCGGCTGGGAAGCATGGACGAGGTCCGCAGCACCTGGAAGAAGGTAAATATACTCCTGCTACTCGCTACTCTGCATGGCAGGAGGAGTTGGAGTTTTTTTTTTTACGTTTTTACTTATGTTAATTGGCAGAACTTGCGGTTGGGGAAAAGGGGGCGGGGAGTTTTTTTTTGTAAGCGAACGGGGAGGGGGGGGGGGGTTATTCGGGGACCAAGGCAACATCATGCTATTATTTTTGCGGGGGGACGGACTATTGGGGGGAGGGCATAGGTTAACCTATGGATCCATTCACATGCGTCTGTTGGTACGGATACGTTCCGTACGTTCCGGTCCCCGGACCTAAAATTTGCTGCAGGCCCAAATTTTCCGGACCGTTCTGCTTAGCGGAACGGATCCGGACAAAAATGCAGCAGCATTGGGGGTAATAGGAAACGGAACTAGTGTGAAGAAACGGACCGTTCCACGGGGGCATGGGCCGACGCAAATCTAGCGATGGGAGGGTGAGGGGAGGGTGAAGCAGCTATGAGGGAGGGTTTATACATAGCTAATCTTCCGTAGCAGCCGGCGGTAGAAGCTTCCGTCTTCTTCCTAGTCACATGACGTGCTATGTAGTTACAGTGGAAGAAGAGGAACCCTCTACCGCCGGCTGCTGCAGAAGATTAGGTATGTATATGGTGAGTGAAAACGGATCCGATCAATCATTGATCAGATCCGTTTTCATATGTGAACCGAGCCACGGACTGAGCCATCCGGATCCGGTGAAGCCGAGACCGGATCCGCTCACCGCATCCTTTTGGCTCAATTTGCAGATGTGAACCGGGCCATAAAGAGACACTGAAGCGGAAAAAAAATTATGATATAATGATTTGTATGTGTAGTACAACTAAGAAATAAAACATTAGGCGCAGAGACATGAGTCTGATATTGTTTCCAGTACAGGAAGAGCTAAGAAACTCCAGTTGTTATGTATGCAAAAAAAGCCATTGAGCTCCACGACTTTCAAGTCGCAGAGAACTCTGTGTTTTGAAGCTTGTTATCTCAACTGTCAGTGATTGTATCTTCTTTTTCTCTGCCGAGAAGGGATTCAAAAGTTCACTGCTGCTCTGCAAAATCATTTCGAATGCTGAGTAGTGTGTAAACTGCAAATATTAGAGAAAGATGTAGAATAAAACACTTCAGCGCAGGCTCACTTATGTCCACCACCGAGAACACCATAAAAACAGATGCGCTTACCAGATCCTTACAGACCTTAACTACAGGGTCTGTAATAAAGCTTTATGAGGTCAGCAGCAGGTGTCTTCACAGCCGGCCTCCTCTCCAGTTTGGACAGAATAACTCAAATCCTCATATGCAGTGTTTCACCAAAATTAGAGGCATGCAAAAAAACAATGCACATCTAAGCGTATCTGTAGCAATTTTAATGTAGCGCAGTAAAAAACAGCATAAAAAGTTTTAAAAGAGGTCACTCACATCAGGGTCCTTGTTACAGGGACCCACAGAGAAGACAGCACATAAATCATGGGCCTCACTCGACCGGTTTCACTATTAAAGTTTCCTCAGGAGCTAAAGGTTTAAAGTTTAGCTCCTGAGGAAACTTTAATAGTGAAACCGGTCGAGTGAGGCGGACGTGTGGCTGGACGGCGTCCCATGATTTATGTGCTGTCTTCTCTGTGGGTCCCTGTAACAAGGACCCTGATGTGAGTGACCTCTTTTAAAACTTTTTATGCTGTTTTTTACTGCGCTACATTAAAATTGCTACAAATACGCTTAGATGTGCATTGTTTTTTTGCATGCCTCTAATTTTGGTGAAACACTGCATATGAGGATTTGAGTTATTCTGTCCAAACTGGAGAGGAGGCCGGCTGTGAAGACACCTGCTGCTGACCTCATAAAGCTTTATTACAGACCCTGTAGTTAAGGTCTGTAAGGATCTGGTAAGCGCATCTGTTTTTATGGTGTTCTCGGTGGTGGACATAAGTGAGCCTGCGCTGAAGTGTTTTATTCTATATTGACTCAAACGCTGTACTGAAGTGTTGGACTTTGGCTGCGACACACACATATTGTTCCACAAATTCATGATTGTTTGGTTGCGCTGATAATGTGGTTTTGATATTAGAGAAAGATGCAATGTTATAAATAATACTATATATAACTGAAAGATATGAGAATATTTTCTTTGCTACTAATAATCTAGTAATTATCCGTACTACACATACAATTCATTATATCATTTTATTTTTTCGCTTCTTTAAGGCCCCGTTCACACTTGCGTTTTGGCAAGTAAACGGACCGGATCCTGATCGGATCCTGATCGGATCCTGACCTGATCCTGATCAGAACCGTACGGTTCCGATCCGGATCCGGTCCGTTTGTATCAGGCATGCATCAGGCTGCCATCCGGATCCGTGGGCAAAAAATAGTTAAATATAAATAAAAAAATGTTCGGGTCAGCAGAAGGTGCACCTGGTGCACATGTACAATCAGGTTCCTCCGCTGTAGGCATCACCTCCACCTCCGATATTCTGCCAAACAGCTCCAGCACGTCTGTCACTGCTGCTCCACTCCAGACATGCTTGGCCCATGTGTCCCCATTTGAAATGGCCGCTTGGATACGCATAGGAAGTGGGGTAGAACGTCAGGTTTTTGTAGGCAGTGTGTTCTGTGCCTTCCGTTTCCCATTGGTTTCTGTGTTCCTGATGGTGCTGTCAGGCTCAGGTCCGGCTCCGGTCAGGATGCGTGGGCCGGAGATCCGGACACAAAAAAATAGCGCATGTTGGAAAAGAGTCCGGAGTCCGGATGCGGTCCGGCTCCGTACTGTACGGAACGTACGTATGTGAACGTCCGCATAGCCTTTGCATTGCTATGCGGAACGTACGTTCCGTTTGTACAGTATGCGGTCCGGATCAGATCCGGAAAATCCGGATAGCGAACGCTAATGTGAACGGGGCCTTAGTGTAACTCCATCTCTAATATTCAGTATGGATATTCTATTGAAATGTTTGTCTGTAGAGATTGCATGGCTGTATGTTTGATTTCTTGCCCTTGTATTTATGTATGTGATTAAGATAGCCAAACCCATTCATTAGAGTAAATGTCCATATACTTTTGACTGTGAGGAGTGTTGCTAATGGTCCTTGGAATCTATCTATCTACCTACGGTATCTATCTATCCATCTGTCTATCTTTTTGTCTCTCCTCTGTGATTGATAGGTGGATGTTGGACAGTTTATACACAATAATACTATGGATTTTGCATTAGAATATAATACATCCATAAAGTAGTCTCCTGTGTATTTTCCCCATAGGGAGAAGACAGAAATGATCCGATCATACATCCAGGAAGTGGTGCAGTACATTAAAAGGGTAAGTATCGGATTTCCCTGCATTTTGTACAGCATGAATGTGCGTTCCACTTAGCGCTGAATATGTGGTTACTAATCCATTGTGGAGTGACATACTTTATTATCATGATTCTTCTAATTGCTGGATCTATGTTGCGGCAGGTAATAGCTGTAATATGTTAGACTCTGGAAATATAATCGTTGTTGCCGGGGAAAAACAAGAGCACTTTATAGGGTAAGAATCTAATCTGCCGCAGCAACAGGAACTATTCCCGCAGACGCTCAAGTGTTAGACGTTAGTTGCTATATCTGTAGATGAGTCCCGGGGGACGAGGATTCGTGATGTCATTGTCTGCGTCTGGTACTTCATTCTTTATGGTTGCATTATATAGGATAATTGATTCTAAAATTCAGTTAGCAATTCCCAATCTATAATTATTCTTTCTAAAACCTGTTATAGATATCCACGAGTGCCCATACATGTATGCTTGTTCCTATCACCCTCTAGATTAACCAATGAACATGCTTGTTTGCAGGGCCTGTTTCACCAGTAGGCACTGTAGGCTTGTGCATACAAGCGGCCATAGCCGGCCTTTGACCTGAGCGACTGGAGCGGTCGCTCAGGGCGCTGACTTCCAAGGGGGCGCCTATAGCTGGTTACCTATACTGAGGGCACTTACACCTGATTTCCTATACTGGGGATCACCTATGGCTGGCTACCTTTACTGAGGGCACATACACCTGGATACCTATACTGGAGGCACCTACACCTGGCTACCTATACTAGAGCCACATACACCTGGATACCTATACTGGAGGCACCTACACCTGGCTACCTATACTAGAGGCACATACACCTGGATACCTATACTGGAGGCACCTACACCTGGCTACCTATACTGGAGGCACCTACACCTGGCTACCTATGGGGGTGGATTGTGACCTTCAACTGATTTCCTATACTGGGGGCACCTATGCTTGGCAAGCTATATGACCTACACATGAGATCCCTTACTGGGGGCACCTATCCCTGGCTACCTACCTATACTGAGTCTAAAGGCATTTTTTTGGGGGGCACACTGCGGCTATAATGCGTAGTGCAAATTGTCGGTGCTGTCCTATCTGATTGTGGCTAACTGTCCCACTGATTGTTTTTATTAATATTCCTGAAAGCTTCTAGCCTTCATTTTTAAGTATATTCAGGATAATACACTCTTTCCATCCATCCGTGGTTATGAATTGGTTGGGAACCACTGTCCTAGGAGATATCTCAGGAGAAAAAGTGAATTGCATATGGGCCTGTGTGTGTGTGTATGTGTGCGAGTGTGCGTGTGTGTGTGCGTGAAGAGGATGAAGGGGGGCACAAAAATCAGGTTTCACTCGGGGCGCTGTGAAACCTAAGGCCGGCCCTGCAGGCGGCTACTGGACTAAAGGCGGCTCACTGGTAACCCAATGTGCCCCCACGTCTCTCCCTCTCTCTGCAAAGAATCAGAAGACACTCGCTGGATCCTGATGTTCCAGTGTGACATCTCTTCACAGCAGCACCTTTTTGGTAACAGCGGCGTCATGCTACGCGCTGGTATGGGCTTGCATCACATGACAGACACTGCTGTTAACAAGGAGATGAAGTCGGGCTGTCATGCTGGAATGTCAGGACCTGGCAAATTTCTTCTCATTATTGCCCTGCTTGCCACTCTGCAGAGGTCGGGGAACAAGCATACAAACTAACTGCTATACTGGGCTGAGAGCTGGGCACATCTGACTATCTATACAGGGGGAAAAGTGGCACACATGACTACCTATAGGGGGGCGTACATCCGACTACTTATAGGGGGGTACATATGACTGTCTATACAGAGGCATATCTGACTATAGGGGGAGGGGGCAAATCTGACTATAGGGGAGAGGGGGCTCAAAACTGACTATACATGGGTGGCACGTCTGGCAACTTGTCTTTGGTAATATCTACATTACTTTATGTGGTTTTATTTAATAAGAAAAGGGAGCACGACTTGAGGGCTGTGGCTTGTGTTAAGGGGTGCAGATTAGGGCGCTAAAGGTTGGCTGATTGGCCGCAGAGTTCTGACGTCAGGCTCTGAAGATGACTTTGCAAGCCTGAGCAGCCACAAACAGAGCATTATCCTCACAGGGTGACTTAATAATGGCGGAGGGGACCATCTGTGACTGGCAGCACCCCCCCTTGCCCACTCCACCTCCCCCGGGCTTACTAGCAAACGTTATCAGCCGGCGCTCCAAGGACAGATACAGATAAGAACAGGGGTACATAGAGGGACACAGGAAGGGCAGAGAGGGACATAGGAAGGATACAGAGGGACATAGGAAGGGCAGAGGGGGACATAGGAGGGATACAGAGGTACACAGAGGGACATAGGAAGGACAGAGGAGGATATGGGGACACAAAAGGTACAAGGAGGACAGAACAATTGGTTGGGATTGGAGGGGAAAAAAATCCACAAGACAACCCTCCACGATGAACGCAGCAGGATTAGTAGGGATTTTTTCAACTAGCTAGGTGTGTCTTATGGTTCGGAGCATCTTATGGTCTGAAAAATATGGTAACTCACAGTTTATCTATCCTTATCAGTTAATTTCATGAATTAGCTCTCCTTACAGTTCAGGTGGAAAATAACTAAGGTTAGATAATGCAAGAAAAAAAGTGTACCAGCTCTAACCCTCACCAACCCCACTTTCCAGAATAGCATTAAGAGGAAGAAGTGTTGGTGACATTGATGCTGTGCCTTCTCGGTGGCATTGTCATTTAGGGAGAGGCATTGGGTACTTCTATTCATCTCTCTATTAGCCAGGAAGTCTTCACCTCACAGATATAGATTGCCTTCACATGATTTGATGGGTGGATGTCGGACAGATTATTATTTTCCACGCATTCCTCTTCAACAATCGTGCACTTTTTTAGCCTGGCAGCTGCCAGCTTGTTCTGAGTCTTGCAGCCGAATACCTTGTTTACCCCCCACACACTCACTGTGGCTGGAATCCTTTGTTCATCCCACACAACTAAAAATATTCACCAACGCTGTAGACGCGGCTGTAATTCTGCCTGAAGATATGGAACAGCTCAGACTGTCAGAACGAAATGCGGGCTACACAAAGGCGGCCATTCACAGCGCACATGTATTTCTGCCATCAGGAATTGCCTTGTACATTTTTTTGCTTCTGTAACATAGTATTTGGGAAGAGTACATTATTATTTCTTGCTGGATGCTTAATTTATGGCCATCCCATAGACAAGGCATGAGTATAAATTTGGTTAGTTTTCTTGCAGTAAACTTCTAGACCTTATCACTTTTTTTTTTTAACTGGTCATGTGATCATCTCTCCATAATATTGCATAACTTGTGTGAGACCGAGAACAAAAGTAGCTTTCAGTATCAAGTATGCACATTAAAGGGACCCTCACTTTCTTTCTGCTTTGTTTTTCCTGTTGGATGTGAGTAATGTACAGTGTGGGACCTAACTAAAGGCCCGTACCCACTACGTGATTTTTTACAGCAATTTTTTCAGTAATGTACAGTGGGGGACCTAACTAAAGGCCTGTACCCACTACGTGATTTTTTTTACAGCAATTTTTTCAATGACCACCATTTTTTTTTGCGCAACGAGCAATCGTTTCTGTGATCTTGCGATGTGTATACAGCCGTGCTATTGCATGAATGACGTTTGGCGGCGATAACGACAGTCAGGAGGATTAGATCTTTAAGATTCCTGACACAAGACTCCCGCACATAGTATCCCGATTGTCTGACCTCATGTTTGCGCCCGTCGTGTGCTGTCGCCAACCCCGGGCCACACTGAGGCAGGGTGAGGCAGGTTCCTCTGGCGGCGGAAGTTGGGGGTGGTGCCTGCCTGGCCGTGGGTGGGGGGCCTGCCATGCTGGAGGGGGTAGCAACCAGGAAGGGGGAGCAGCGAGCACAACGGTGGGGAGGGCGGTCGGACCCCCCCTCCCTCACCTGGGGCTCTCTAGTCCGCTCTCCTCCTCCAGCGATTTGCTAAAAATTCAATTAGTTCAGCCAGGCAGCGGGAGCGCAATGACTCACCTACTTCCTGGATCCTGCGCTGCATTCCACCGCTCACTTCTTGCAATGCCGCCCACAGTGGGGCTGTGGGGGGCTTGCTCCTCCCCCTTCTGCAGAGTAATACAGTGGGGCAGGATACTTGTCTGCCCCAGTGCTGCTTCATGTCTTTTCTAATCTTCCTGACAGCCACACGCTCTATCCTGCATACGTCTGGCTCTGAATGCCTGTCACGTAATCACTGAGGTGAGGAAGTTTAGAGCGTGCAGCTGCCGGTAAGAACAAAAAAGGCAAGTCAAAGCACTGGAGCAGGTAAATATTACACTGCTCTGCTGTACTACGATGTGGGGAGATGGTGCCAGAGGTAAAGGTGTGTAGGTGTGTGTGTTTTACCATCCACATGGGAGGGATTTGGATCGGAGGGGGTTCTCTGGGACGTTGCTGCAACCAGGCTCAAACTGACAATGTTTCTACCAGAAACGCTGTCATACTCTGGACGGGAAGGTAGTGTGCTGTCATTCTTTTACTGCTTACAATGATACACATTTAAAGAAATCTGCAGTGAAAATAAATGTTTTTAGGCACAGAACAGGCTTGGGAATCCTTTCAAATGTTCTTTTATGTAGCTACGAGTAGTTAGTGAAATTTTAATTTGGGGAGAATAATATCACTTTAAATAGAAATGTTTTTGTAAAACAGTTGTTTAGGTGAGGGAAAAAAAGATGTTTTCTTTTTCACATCTTTATGTGGCATTAGCTCAAGCCCTAAAATCTCTTTTGTTCACGTTATCTCTTTCCCTAACATGTATGTGGTTTCGAACCTCTCAAAAACAATGTAATGCTAGGTACACACCATACAATTTTGTGTTAGATAGATGGTTCGATAGATAATTTCCGACATGTCTGATCTTATTTCTCATAGACGTGAATAGAAATAGATAAGCAAATCGAATTGGAAATCGATCGGAAATTCAACGGAAAAAACGCATCGTGTGTACCCAGCATTGTACTTGCCTATGAAGGGCTCCTCCTTTTGGGTGCGGCACCTCCCCTTCTGAAAGAAACACACTGATTATATCACTGCACCAGCTACATCTGTCCGTATGCTTCTTCAAGGCCATTCCCTTCCTATAGAGAGCAACATGAAGGCGGTTGAGTAGCAGGCTGTGCCCGCCGTCACCCATAACCCTCTGCTCCACATTTCAGAAGGCCACACCCTTTCCATGTTTTTGTAGATATGCTTTCTCCAGTATTGCCTATGGAGGAGGATTAGTGATGCACCGTCCCTCTTATAGTCTGATGTGATCACCTGAGGTTTGACAGGTTTAGAATGTGAAATGATGCGAGGGGCAGAGTGCTGAGGGTAAGTGACCATGAAGAAATGGCCCTGAAAGAAATGATTTGTCATTTCCTTGCTTTAGTTTAAGAGATGAAAGGAATAAGGATTTCAGGGTGGGATACAGCAAATTTATCCTACACTGCACTAAATCATTTGAGGTGAATTTGCATCTTATAATTACACAGCCTGATCAGTAAATGGCATGCTCTTGAAGCCAATTTATATTTCTTAAGTATTTTAATTACTGGGATGCCTTCCGATACATATTTGCATGTGCAGCCAGAAACAGTTTCTCCGGAAGCTGGATGGGATTGACAGCCTACCTCACACTTCAACACTCGGCTCTTCCACCATCCAGCGTTTATAACAATAGCGTTGTAGCAGAAAAAAATTAAAGTGTACCAACCTGAGGCGACATGTGACATGATGAGATAAACATGTGTATGTACTGTGCAAATCATATTGCCGACCAGGCTGTTTTGCTTGTTTTAATTTGCTGCCTGAAAGTGTTTATTTTCAGGCATGCAAAGGTACAGCTTGCGTCTTGTTGGTACCTTCTCATGAATATAGTAAATCTCACTGATAAGCAAATTACAGCCATACAAGTTTTCCTGGCAGAATACAGCTTCTGAGGGCAGGAGAGAGATAAAAAAAAAGTTCAATAGTTCATGCATGCTGAAGTACGAGATTTTTCCCATTGGCGGGAGCATGATCGAGGACGCGCGTGGCCAGGACTGCGCAGGTGCAGTGACTGGCGATTGGCTCTGTCACTGGAATCGAAACTTCGTCACTGCAGGGGACCGGAGGATCATTCTGTGATGGCGCGGGCACGGGGTGGCTGCAGGGGGCTGGTAGAGGCCCAAGGTAAGTGAAACGCTTTTTTTTATTTAGGTTCACTTTAGTTTGCCTTTAACGCCGATTCACAAGGACGTTGAACGTGGTGGTCACGGTGCTTGCGGCATTTGATGCTCAAGTGCTGTCTATTTAAATGAATCAAACGATCACCTCATCTCGTCCTGGACGGTACACCAGGATAGATTCCTAAAATCGCAAAATCGTATTGAATCATGCTTTAAATTTGCACAACAATCACTATATCCTAATGGAAATTCACCCTTACTGCTGGTCCAAGCTGACATGTTTGTGTTTTTACAGCTGCACATTTATACTATGAACCCTCAATTCTTACACCTCTCTTAGACCACCACCAACCCGGATTGGTCACACAGGACAGGTTGAACTCATGGGTTCATGCTGCTGATATATCCTGACCCCACCAACTGTGTGCTTCAGTAGAAACGGAGATTCATCACACTAAGCTACATTTTTCCAATTTTGAACAGACCAGTTTTGTTGAGTGTGTGCCCACTGCAGCCTCAGCTCTCTGTTCTTGGCTGACCACAGCAGAACTTGGCAAGGTTTGATGTGTTGCCAATTCCAATATTCTTTTCTACTAACCACAGTGTTAAGGAGTAGCCATCTGCGTTACTGCAGCCTATCTGCCAGCTCAAACCAGTCTGACTGTTCTCCTCTGACCTCCACCATCAGCAATCTTGTCTGCAGGCCCAATGTTCATTAGATGTTTTTTTGCATTTTGCATTTTGCAAAGAGTTAAAGCCAAAGACGCTTGTGCTTGAGAATTCCAGGGTACTCGCAGTTAATGAATTGCCGTACATGGATTTGCCTATCTACCATCAACAGTCATACTACAGTCAAAACTACTGATCACATTTTCCCTCTTCTGATTTTTGATGTACACATCATTTTAAGCCTTGTACACACTAGGTAGTTCTTGGCCAAGGAAGCCGTTTGGGGCCCTCTCTGATAAGAATCTAAAATGTACTGTGGATGACCCTCCCCTGTGTGTCCCTGAGAGGTCCGGAATGCCAGACTACAGCCTTGTCCACACGCCTGACTTAAAGGGAACCTGAAGATACTTCTAAAAAAAAGTTTCACTTACCTGGCGCTTCTGCCAGCCCCTGCAATTGCCCTGTGCCCACGCCGTTCTGAAACAATCCACCAGTACCGACGACCCCCAAAGCCTAAACCTGCAAGTGATGGATGGATCTATTCAACCTCAACGACACCAATCCTATTGTTCGCACAGTTCCCCCGCCCGCACGCATGTGCTTTTTGTCGTCCCTCCATGCCCCCCACCCCGCATAGCAACACAGAGCATCGTCAGCTACACAGCTGACATGCATGTGAGCAGCCTGGCCCAGCAATGTCCCCCAACAGGAACAGGTTCCGACGGGCGACATGTGTTGAAAGTGTGTATGAGTCCTATCTTGTTCAACCAAGGCCATTGTTCTCCTTCTCACCCCTCCTGCTCTGTTGTGCGCCTCTAACAGAATGAAGCACTGGCCTCTAGGTTATCAACGCATCTAAGCCCTGAACTCTTGCCTGTGAGATCAGGTCCCTTTATTCTCCTGACCCATACTTTTTTTTAATTATTTTTAACATAAAATATCATAGGAAATGGGACACTTACAGTAGAATGTAGCATACTGTATACAGAACAAGTACATGTTAATATTGTACAAAAGTCCACAAAAGAGACTGGCACCGCTGTCTATGATCATAGCTCTTTTATTCCATAAGAAGGCAGCAGCGACAGACTGCTGTTTCGAGTATCTCACTTTCAAAGAGTGAGATACTCGAAACAGCAGTCTGTCACTGCTGCCTTCTTATGGAATAAAAGAGCTATGATCATAGACAGCGGTTCCAGTCTCTTTTGTGGACTTTGCTGTGCTCCCCAGGAGGCACTGGGGTGTGAGTTTGGCATGCTACATTCCCTGTTTTTGGAGTGGTGCTCCCTTCCTTCTGTTTTTTTTAATATTGTACAAAACACGTGCTTGTACACGGCACAAACAAAAACAGTATTAAAAAAGGAGAAAGGAAAAAAATAACACAACAGAACACAGCCATTCACATTTGTATAGCTCCACATGGTATACTTGTGGTAGCTAGAAAATGCACTTGCTAAAATAAAAGCATTGACTATCATAGAGGTGTTACTTATCGTTCCACCTGTCTCATATGAGCTGCTTGGGACTATTCCTGTGCATAAATATTAATTTACGGTATGCTGGGGTAGAATCTGTCCTCTTACACCAAGAGACAAGTTAGGCCCGGTTCACACTTGCGGTGGCCCTCCGGAATCGCCGTGCCGGAGCCGCACCGCTTGCAGAACGGACGGAACGGACGCACGGCATAGCAATGAAAGCCTATGCGTCCGTTCACATGCGTCCGTTCTGCCGAACCGGAGCCGGACCGGATCCGGGCCGGATCCGGACTCCGGCCTCCGTTCCAACATGCGCTATTTTTTCATCCGGCTCCTCCGGCAGCCGTATCCGGGGCGGAGCCGGACTGCACCATCCGGCCAATACAAACCAATGGGAACCGGAGAGCGCACAACACACTGGCTGAGAAATCCGGATGTTCTACCCCACTTCCTATGGGGATTGTTGCGGCGATATTGGATGGGGACACATGGGCAAGCATTTTGGAGTGGAGCAGCACAGCTGGATCCGGATCCGGAGATGTTGGCAGCATGTCGCAGGTGGAGGTGAGTGCTAAACAGCAGAGGGCCTGATTCCACAGGTCCCCCTTCTGCTGACCTCCCAGACCCCAACATTTTTTTCGTTTTTAACGTTACTTTTGCCAAACGGATCCGGATCGCATCCTGATGGACACCTGATGCAACCTGACCGGATCCGGATCGGATCCGGATCAGAACCGTACGGTTCCGATCCGGATCCGGTCCGGATCCGGTCAGGTCATCCGGTCCGTTTGGCAAACAACCGCAAGTGTGAACGGGGCCTTAGGGTAGTAGAGCATCCCATTTTACTCCTGACCCACATATAGATGATTTTTGATTGTTGCAACATGATTGGTGGGGTGTTCTTACATCTTGGCCTACTGATGACACTGTGCTATTTGTGCTACTTTCTTATAAGATGATCTGTACTGCTGCGGGTTGTTGGTTCCTGTGTATGCATGCTGGCGACACAAAGGAAAGTTCTTCTTCATGTAGAGAGCTGCTTGTAAATAAACCTAATTCCAGTTATTCTGCATCTGTAATTACTGAACATAACTGGCTGATGATATAACTGCATGAATAAGAAGGTGCCCAGGTGTTCCTAATAAAGCGCTCAGTAAGCGCACCAAGACCTAGTTCACCATATGTGAACAAAATCACTGCATAGAAACAAATACCTTTATGTGTTATAAATCTATAATGGCCTCAATTCATTAAAGGACTTACAAGGCCAAACTATTAAAAAAAAAAGTTAAAAAAGTGAAGTACCTGCATCTCTTTAAAAGACACGGAGGACGCCATCCGCGCCCTCCATGTCATTCCGCCGGGTCTCCGCCGCTCAGTAGACCCCCCCGGCCTGTCACGACCGCAGGGCCTGGGTCGGGCTCTCCTGCCTCTGCCAATATGGCCTCCGGAGCTGGCCACGGCTGCGCATGGGCAGAGCATTTTCCAAAGGGGGGGGGGGGGGGGGCATGTGGCGCTTGTAGCCAAAAAATGGGGGTAATAGAAGATAGGTGTGACCATGGACCAGGGTGTGGGTGTGGTGAAGGGCAGAGCCAACTTTATGGCACCCCATTTTGCCCGACATGTGGACGCCCATGGTTGCCATTCCGTTTCTGTTCCGCTGCTTCCATTCTTTTTCCCCACATCCGCCTCGGACCCTCACCCCGAAAGTGGATTTTGCCCCTTAGAATGGTCCATTTCAGGGCCGGGCCGAGGCAGAGGCTGGAGAGGCTCCAGCCTCAGGGCGCAGTGTAGGAGGGGACGCACAATTCATTCAGCTGTCATTCCCAATTGTGTTTTAAGCAGAAAGAAATAAGAAAAGGGGATACATAGCAGTGACTGCAAGCCAGATAACTAGAGATTAAGGTGTTGGGGAGGTTGGGGGCCCTGGGGCACCTATTAGTCTAATAGCAATCAGTGTGTTAAGGCTGGGGTGGGAGGGATGGAGGGGCACACTTTGCTGTCTCAGCCTTGGGTGCTGAAGGACCTTGTCCCGCCTCTGGTCCATTTCTTCACTAGTGTGAAGAAACGTTATGTTTTCTCATTGACCCAAAAGCAGCGCTTCAGCTTCCGTGTCCATTCCGCTGGGCTCATCGGTCTAGAAAAATTGGTGCTGCTGAAAACTTCAGCGGATTGTGCGGAATGGATCCGTTTGAACGGACGGATGTGAACTGATCCATAGGTTAACACTGGATCTATTTGTATCCGTTAGGAACCATTCTGTTCCGATCCACAAACAGAACATTTTTTAACGCCAGTGTGAACCGGGCCTAATATTTCCCCCGTGCGGTAGAATTTTGGTAATTTAACAAACATGCTTCAATTCACTAAGCCCTGCTTGGTAAGTCTCACTTACCAGTTGTGAAACAGGTCAGTGGTCAGACGGGAATCTCTGTGCATGAGTCGGGGTTTTCTGTCCAATGCATCCCTGGCATCCCTTTAGATGTGCTGCAGCCACCAGGGGGAGCTCTTCTTTTTTATAAGAGTATACAGATGTTTAAATCTAAAGGGATACAGAAATGCCTTTTAAAAAGTCTCCTTCTCTGTTCTGCCGGAGTGAAGTCCTGCCCTCCAGGGTATCTGATCAAATCGGCTAAGAAGCACAGCTGTGTGGCTCTCCCTATTGGCTGCCTGGCTCTGGCTGTCTGCTACATCTATCAATATGCTACCACATGGAGAGTGTGAGTTATCTGCTGGTTAGAGCTGGACACTTTTGCTTGATTTACTGAATGCTTTATTCTTTTTGAATTGCAATTTCTTGACATTTCTTGAGATATTTACTGCACAAGTCAGCTTCAGCAGTTTTCTGCATTACCAAATGCGTTAATGCTTAGTGAATTGAGGGTGTTTAGCAAATATGTACTGCACTATGTTTCTTATAAACTTATGTCAGAATTGGTTAATGGAAACCTACGCTGATAACTGGTGACATGATCTATCCTGCCAGCCAGAACACACCATGTAATACATGACTGATTCTGATGAAGTTTCTGCTTTTATTAATCAAATACATTGATTTTCTGGTGGAATCTTTTCAGCCTGCTAAAGCAACTAGATTACAGTGACACCCTCATTATTCAGTTCTAACATTCTGTGTCCTTAAACTAGTAATAACAAAGGAGAAATGAAATGCTTAAAGAGGAGCTGTCAGCCATGCTATCTAAGGAAAAAAAACACAAATATAAGTAGATAAATACTTGCTCTACTTACATAACAGATGTATTGCACTGTCCGCGTTATGATTCCTGTGAATTTTATAAAGGAAAAGTAGAGAATCCTATTCTAGACAGTTTCCATATTTACTGTGGCTATTTTGAAGACAGGCGTGATGTAATATCCGCCCTTCGTCTCCTCTGCCTGATTTGCCCGCCCTTCACTATAAAAAGTGCATTGTTTCAGCCTGAGAAATTTTGGCCAATCAGAGAGGAAAACGGGAGGGAAAGAGCCTTCAGCCAATCAGGCTGCATCAGTTAAGTCTGAGGGGAAATAGAGAAGCAAAAAAAGACAACCCAGCATGCCTTGCAACTTCTCAGTTGTGTACCAAATTTTCTGTGTACCAAATAAGAGTCATGTAAACTGGGGGAAGATAATTTATCAACAAGAAAAGTAATAGTGATTTTAACTTTTGGATTGCCTGATTAGCATCCTTATTACTAGTTTACCAGATAAAAATAAAGAGTTGTTTTTTGATTTTATGCCTGACAGTTACCCTCCATATGTGCTGCATGGCACAGTCACAGAGATGATTGTTCTGTATTGTATTTCTGATACTGTTTCTGTAACAGTGATTATTACTTTAACCTTTTCGGGGCCGGCCGCCTACCCCCCCTTAAGGACCAAGGCATTTTGCGCGGGAGGGGGGTGCGCACGTTTGGGGGGTCTGGCGGCCGGATCCCGTGTGTGGCTGGCTGGATTGGTGTCCCCCCATGGTGGCCTGTGCCCCCCCCCCCCTTCTGCCAGCAGCCTTCACTTACCTTCCAGGCTCCAGCGATGAGCCGCACGGGACCCTCTTCTCCGGCTGGCATCTCCATTCTGTCTGACGATCAGTTCCGGGTCGCGGCTTGATGACGTCATCAAGCCGGGACCCGGCGCTGACGTCAGATGGAGCGGAGATGCCGGCCAGAGTGGAGGGGGGTGCCAATCATCGCGGGAACGGCAGGGAGGTAAGTGGATCCTCTTCTTTTCCCCCCTGCCGCCGCAGCTGTCAAACTGATCACTACGATCCGACGGCGATCGTAGTGATCACGTGATCGGCAGCCATACGCGATGGCTGCTTATCACTCGGGGGAGATGTCGGCTGTCATATGACAGCTTAATCTCCCCCTCCGGGTGCGCACGATCGTGTCGGGAGCGGAAATTGCGGGCCGGTGTAGATTCTATGCCGCATCAGGCTAGAACAGCCACAAGTGCGGCGTAGAATCTAATGCACGCGGTCCCGAAAAGGTTAAAGAGAAGCTGTAACCAAGAATTGAACTTCATCCCAATCATTCCATGAGAAATCTTTTCCTTTACACAAACGGATCATCAGGGGGCTCTGTATGGCTGATATTGTGGTGAAACCCCTCCCACAGTGTGATGTCAGGACCATGGTTCTTACATCACACTGTGGGAGCCTTGTTGCACAGTGGGAAATAACAGCTGTTTCCAACTGCCAAAAAAGCATGCAGCAGCTACTTCCAGTGACATCACCTGCCAGCAGTAAAAATGTACCCATGTGATAAATGTCAGAATGTAAATCAGGGAGAGGAAAGATTTTACAATGGGCAAACACTGACGAAATCATTTATACATAATTATTGTAAAAATCATTTTATTACATTATTTTTACTGGAGTTCCTCTTTAAGGCAACAGGAACTAAAGATGTTTTTCAGGATATCCCGCCAGTGTTTGGTTTTGGCCCAGATATCGACACCACAAAAAGGTGTGTACCACCCACGCCTGAAAACGTTGAACATCAAACCAAAAGTTAAGCACTAGACGTATATGGGGTCCTAGCCAGGCTTGGAGGTTTTACTGAAGAGCCCCGTAGCCCACCAGCGATGTAGATGCAGCTCTAAAATGGAATGGAGGGGTTATGCACCCCCCACCCCCGTTTTAGGAGCCACACCAGCTTTGCTGTTGGGTCATAGCGCTCTCAAAATGAAGGGAGAGGTTAATGTTGCGCCTGCACTTCAGAGCCTAGACCTCTCTATTGGCTGGTATGGAAGTCTTGTAGGGTTCATGAAACTGCGCACATTCAGCGCTATGTAAAGCTAGTTCTGCTGCGGTAACTAAAAAGTACCTGGCTGCAGCCCACACTGAAGAGCCCTATGCCATAAAACACCATCCACATGTAATTGAAAGCTTACTGTATATACTCGCGTCACGTATAAGCCTAATTTTTCAGCATACAAAATGTGCTGAAAAGATACCCCCTCTGCTTATATGCGAGTCAGTGGAGCAAAACAGATGATGGAGCAGGTTTTGTTAATGGCAGAGGAGCGTATAGATTGTGCACTAGTGATCCTGCTCTTTCCAGCTTGCGCCCTGCTGTGTCCCTGCTCCCCATCCCCTGCAACATGGTATGCAGAGTGTGCTGCTCAAGACTACCTGTGTCCCCTGCTTGTGGAGGGGAGCATGCAAGCAATGTGTCAGCGGTGCAATGATTGGGAATTCTTCCTGTGTGGCAATTGCTGTCTCATATCTATGACTCCATCTAGTGGCTTCTTGAGACACAGCTGTATGATCCTGGGGCACTTCTGGCTATGGGGAGAAGGGGTGACTTGTACTGGGGGAACATCTGGCTACTGTGGCGGGGACTATATTGGGAAGGGGGCTTATATGCTAGTCAATCACTTTTTCCTGGCTTCTGATGGAAAAGTGGGTACCTCGGCTTATACATGGGTTGGCTTATATGGGAGTATATACGGTACTTTACTGTAGGGAGTCAAACCTCAGTGCAAGCTTCAGTAGGTACATAGTGGTAACTAGCTGTGGTTCGTGTGCTGCCTCTTGCATCCTGGTGAGGTTTAGCAGAGAGTTACAAAAGTGGTCATCTGGAGTTTCTAAAGCGTTTCATTATTGAGTCCCGTTTGCATCGCATGTGTTTTGTCTCGCATTAAACAGGCAGTCTGTATCCTCACTATATTCTCTTTCTCTCTAGTTAGAAGACGCTCAGACTAAAAGGCAAGAGAAGCTTGTGGAAAAACACAAGGAGATCCGTCAGCAGATTCTGGATGAAAAGCCCAAGGTAATGCGTCCTCTAGTATATGTTTAGCTGCAATTGGACAGAATGTAAAAAATATGCCCGGTTTACAATATCACTACAGCATTCTTATTTGCCTAACAGAGTGTGCCGATTACATCATTTAGGTCAGCTATACAGAAGTGTTTTTAGCACAACGACCTTGTGGCAGGTTGGTGCATTCTATTTTTTTAACCCATTACCAACTTCAATAGAGTTACCTCATTTGAGATAAGTGCACTGCTTTTGAGCTCAGCTGGCTGAACTCATTGTGCTGTAAATTCTTGGAATGCTTTGATCTCTCTCTACTAGCAGAAAGTGTAGAAACTAAAAGCAGAAGTCCTCTTCTAGTGTTTCACACTGCCCCCTAGTGACAAGTGGCCATAAATACACATTACAGCAGTACCAATTAGAAGCAGAGAAATGTAACAAATAAGAAATAAAAAAAATGGGCTAAAATATATTTGGCCTGAAGCACTCTCAAGCCTCTAAATAAACTGTTTACTAAAGGGTTAATTAGTATAAGTTCATCCAAAACTGTTATTTCACTCGTAGGCGGAATCGGTAGTATGTGAAGGGGCTACCTAAACCTGAATGGGCAAATGCCTTGCGATTTGCCCAAATAAAATACTCCACAAACAGGAGACTAGAGACAACCTCTCTATTACCAGATGTAACAATGACAGATGTGAGATTTCCATCCCTTCAATATGACATTCTTATTTTCAATGATAGCAGAGTCCTTTAAACCATCCTAGTGCTAGCTCTAGCGTTATTTGACCTAGCAAGTGCTGTTCCCGTCCTCACACCATTTTCAATTATGTCTTCTGACATATGACTGGGGAGGCACAGACTATATTGTATCTGCTGCTATGATCTATGGCCAGAGCTACTCGTCTGTGTAAAAATAATGAACTCTTCTTCACCGAGCAGAAATTTATATTAAGAAACTGTCCTCTATAAAGTCTACAGAGGATAGACTGTGAGCAGAGGACAGTGGCACACACAGACAGACACACACAGGGCTGGTTCTGAAGCAAGGTGAAACATTTGCATCAGGCACAGAGATTACAGGGGCAGCATGTTTGTACTGTGTTTACATTAACAGTATGCAGTCAGAGAAGGAGGAGAAGCAAGAGGAGAGAGAGGTGAAGAGGTCATCATTGGGAAAAAGCAGCTTGTTGTGCTGTGTGAGGAGTCTAAAAGTGAGTGCAGAGGGGGGAGGCAGGAGAGCAGCAGTGTTTTATTTGACTTGCACAGCAGAAGGGAGGAGGTGGCATTGCTGTCCTGACAGCATGTCATGTGAGAACATTAAATAAAGCAGAGTAAATTGTCGGGTGGTGTGTGATCGTTCCACATAGGGGGGCGCATCCTCACAAGTTTGCCTCAGGCAACACACACACACACACACACACACACGTCCATGCTTAAAGCAACAGTTCATGATCCTTTTGGGTGACAGTCTTATTTCTGTACTGGCAACTTGCATATCTTGGGAGAATAGCAATAGGGAAATCTATGGATTATGGTGTTCCTATTTGACACCAAATAATGGCCCATATTAACTAAATGCTGGTAAAATCACTGTCATAAAACGTTATACTAGCAAAATGCACTTTACCTGGGTGATGCGAATTGTGCCATGTGTGCATTGCGTGCTACTTCAGTTACATAAATACTGGTAACATTGCCGGCATTTATTGAATATGGCCACATGTTGCTTGAGCCAATCAGTTGGTCACATAAACATCAACCATGAGTAGTTAAAGACGCAGGAGCAGCCAGGATGGAGTGAGGTGGTTAATCACTTCAGCCCGGGTTGTTTTTACCTTATGGATGCAAGCAATTTTCACTTTTCAGTGCTGCTCTCATTCATTCGGCAATAACTTTATCACTACTTATCACACCTATTTTTTTCATGGAAAAATATGCTTTTTTGTTAATATTTTCTTTTAGTTTTGCACTTTAAAGGGAAAAATAAGGAAAAGAAAACAAAAAAATACACAATTTCCCTAGTTTTATCCATTATAGTTTTAAAATAAACAATGCGATGGTAGATAAGACCCACACATAATATTTGCCTATTTGTCCTGGTTATCACAACATTTTTATCATGTTCCTAGTACAATGTATACTGACAATTTTTTATTTGGAAATAAAGGTGTATTTTGTTTTCTCGTTGTACCCTATCAATAATGACAAGCCACTATTTGAGAAAATAACAGTAATATCCCCTTATGGCATCTATACCTGTATTTGAAAAGCTGAGTCCCTGAGGTAACAAATTATGTATTCTCTTTTAAATTCCGACACTTGTGGTTCTTTTTTACGTCTGCTTTATTTTGTTACAGAGTACAGGTAAATTACAATGTTATTGTTTTTGGGTCAGTTTGTCAGCAAAAAGAGTTCACGTGACATAAGCCTCAACCCTAAAACACCCTAAAATTTGTTCTAAGACTTATCACAGTTAAAATGTTACCACATATGTCTTATTTGATAGCTAGTTTGGCATTTAGCAGGCCTTTAACCCCAAAGTGTGCATGTGACTTTTAAAGTATTTTTGTGACTTTGAAGAGACCCAGAAGATTTGAACATTAGATAAAGGCCACAAATGTCACCATTAAGAAAGGATAACATCCAGTGCTAAATATGGCTAGTTTGTAAGTTTCGGGCTCTTGTAATTTTCCTGAAATTTTCCCAGGTATTTTCACTCCAATTCCTCTTTAAGCAGCATACAACTTATAGTTCCAGTGTTGTGATTAGCTTGTTTTTTATTGTGTTTTTTTCACATTCAGTTCAGGTTAGCTTGAAGGTTAGTAGGTGAAACTGTGTATATGATTCCTTTATGCCTGTGTCCAACTATCCATTCATAAAGCCATACACTCTGATGAACTGCCAGCTATTCTTGTCAGTTTTTTGTGAAAAACATCTGATCTGCATGCTTGTTACAGGGTCTTTGGATAAAAGTATTAGAAATGGAGGATCTTGGGGACAGCCTGGCAACTGGTATTGTTTAAAATGAAATAATATGTCAACCTTTACATCCCTCTCACGTCAGGTTCCCTTTAAAGAGAACCTGTAGTAAAGAAAAAAAATGCCCTGGGGGGTACTTACCTCGGGAGGGGAAAGCCTCTGGATGCTAATGAGGCTTCAATCTTCCTCCTGTGCAGCACTGATCCAGCGCTGGCTCCCTCGATCAGCTGCATACAACAATATTTACCTTTGGGATCCAGCGCAGACGTTGGTTATCAAAGGTAAATATCACCGCATGTTGCAGGCGCTAGTACGCCTGCACACATCGCTGGTGGGTTTTCAGGGCTGCCGGCACTGGATTGGGGCTACACAGGAGGACAAAGCCTCATTAGAATCCAGAGGCTTCCCCTTCCCAAGGTAAGTATCCTATAGGGGCACTTTTTTCTTACAGATTCTCTGTAACACAGGCGTCTGTTATACGCCTGTTGAACCCCACGCCCCAAATGACCTGATCCGGTTTCTAGTACATTCACATCAAGTTTGCATATCACTTATGTTCTCCAATGATCCCCAGGGCCTGCAGAACGTTACAGTATCAGGCCCCATGTATAGACAGTAAAAAGCTCTTCAGATATTGGTCACTTAGGTACCCTTAACAAGCAGACATAACAGATGTGACTCGTGTATTATTGCAATACTACATTTCCATAATACCTTCGGCCTTCTAATTTCCCAGCTGATAGCCCTCTCCATCCAATTTCCTATTGCCTACCTTTAATCAAATTCACTACGTGTAATGCAATTAGGTTATAGATTCTTTTCAGAAGACCTTGCAGGACATAACCTGCGGCTTTGGCATCCTCCCATTCTCAGCAGCCAAAACATTCATTCTGAAATGTCAACAGCGGAAGCAGGAGGCTTAAGAGAAGAGCTGAATAGACTGGAAGATATATAACAGTAGATGCAGATCTTTGCAAATCCCGGGAAAGCTATGATTGAATTTGTATGTACGGTATCTTCTGTTTCAGAAATGCTAACCCTTCTAATCACATGCCGTGTGTTGCTTACTGCAGGCAAAATAGGCCATACCTCAGGTCTTATGGCCGCAGTCTGGACGGTGGTCTCTCGATACATTGACTGCAAACCTCAGTGGAGAAACTTTAAGGAAATGAGTGTAGAAGTCAGGGCTTTAGGCACCACCCCAGTGGAATGAGAACCTCTACCTATAGGTGCACCTATGGAGTGCGTATGGCGGTGCAGCCACATGAGTTGGGCACTGGGGGTTGCCGCTAGTAGTAAAATATTGGTAATTAAGATTACCAATATTTTACTAGCCACTATCTATTTTAGGACCACACTAACCACATGCAAACAACTGAAACAACAGATGTGTGACCCAAACACTGTTGAAGCCAAAAACACCAGCAGGACTGCCAAGGAACCACTATTGTCTAAAAGGACATACATATGGAGACCTTCTTATCCCTCTAACTAAAAGGTGACTTTAAGCAAGAGCAACATGGAAGGTTTCATTCCTGATTACCGTCTATAAATGCATTTGCCTGACCAGGTCTGTGTGGGCCCTCAACTACTTACCTCATACTCTAGAGTTCAGAGGTCCATCCCATCCTCTAGATTAGGTGTTGTTGTGGCCGCCCTTGTTCTTGGTGGGGGATCATAATGGGTCTCACGTCCTAATTGGCCCCACTGTAGATTCCAGGAGGTGATAGTTGTGGCCTGCATTAAAAGCCACCGTGACGCCTCCCCATCGGTACTGCGCATGCACCTGTTTAATGAATGATTGCTTTTATTCGCTACAGCAGCAATCATTCACATTTAAAGGTTTTTTTTTTCTTTTAAACCGTTAAACCGTAAAAAAAACCATAAAAAAAGTATAAAAAGTTTTGTTTATTTTAATGAAATGTTTACTCCTTCCTATGAATCCCATGTGTCACCTGTACTTGGCCTTAAGATGTGTGCACACCTCAGATTACTGCCACCTGTAGTACTCGGATGGGATCGCTAAGGTGACAGCTCAGGGACCATAAACACTGTACAGATGTATCCCTCTGCTGTTGGGTAGCGATGCCTCTGTGCAGTATCAGGGGCCCCTGAATGCATACATTGGAAATCGGCACCGGGAGACTTGGGCGCATGATACAGCCGCTATATGTGGCTTATCCTGCTGCCGCACAAGTCCCGGCGGCGTTAATTACTATTCCCCCTCCAGGCCGGATGGATGGTGGGGAATGATGTAATTTGTCTCCCAGCTATTGCTGGAGGCCGAATTATTGTGTTTTAAAAGCAACTTCAGCTCTGTCTTCTGACAGCGCCGACGTTACTCACTGAGCGCCGCTATAGCCGTAGTTCCTATTACAGTCTATGGTGGCGGCGGCTGCGCCCAAATCTTCCTGCGCTGAAAAGCACTGCTCCACCCTGAATTGTCATCCTAGCGATCATGATTCGTAATTTTGCCTCTTTGCCAGGCTACGGGCCATTCAAGTGCCACTAATATATTCTGAACCACTGACCCAGAAACAAGTCTGTAGATCAGGTGTCCAAACTCTGTTCACTACAAACTTGCTGCAGATATTTAACTCAAACCAGACTAAACTGAAACTATCTGTACATTTGTCAGGCCAATATCATTTTTAAAACATGACATCATTTTGGCAGCCTCCCTATTAAAGAGTAACTGAAGCAAAAAGAGGAAAAAATAAATCAATACATTGCAAAGTCAGAAGTTACAAAATAGAAGAGAGATCAAGAAATGATGGATATTCACCATGCAATTTGTTCATGTTGTTTGATACACAGTCAGCCTGCAGGTAATCATCTTTTCTACTGGCAGGCAAGAAAAAAAAACTTGACAGCAACAACTGCCATTATTTTAAACCACACCCACTAACATTGCAATAGGTTAAAAGGCTGTTTTTTATGGATAAACATATGCACAGAGGGAGGTGGCTTGGTAGTTCGAAACATCCATTATTTCCCACAATACAGCAAGACTCCCATAGTGTGATGTCAGCATCTAGGTCCTGACATCACACTGTAGGAGGGGTTTTACCACAATGTCAGCCATACAGACCCCTCTGATGATTTATTATGATCTGTATGAGAAAAGGTAAAGATTTCTTGTGGGAAAGGGGGTATCAGCTGCTGATTGGGATGAAGTTCAATCCTGGGTTACAGTTCCTCCTTAAAGTGAATGGGAATCGCATTTAAAAAAAAAATGAGATAGATACCCAAGGTGAGGGAAGGCTCTGGGTCCTATAGAGCCTTCCCACTTCCTCTCCTGGTCCCGTCGTTCCGGTGCTGGCTCGCCCGGTAGCAGTATTTGAGTAAATTAGTCAAATACTGCTTTACCCGGCCGAAGGAGGCTTCAGAAGTCCTCAGGGAGCCCGAGTGCTCCTGAAGAAGGGCGGCCCTGTACTGCACCTGTGCAAGCACACTCTCTTGCACGCTCACTCCTGTGCAGTATGGAGCCGCATGTCTTCGGGAGGACACGGCTCCCGAAGACTTCCAAATACCCTTTCGGCGGGGGATTGAAACGGGGGGGGGGGGGGGTGAAGCCAGCACAGGATAGAGGGCACCGAGAGAGGAGACGGAAGGCTCTATATGACCCAGAGCCTTCCCTCTCCTTAGGTAAGTATTTGCTTCATTTTTTTTTAAATGCGGTTCCCATTCACTTTAAGGTTGAGCTATAGAAAGAATATACTGTATATTCCTGCGTATAAGACTACTTTTTAACCCTTGAAAATCTTCTGAAAAGTTGGGGGTCGACTTATACGCCGGGTATCATTGATGCTGGGTGATACCCCCTATCCTGTTACCATCTCTCAGATCTTGCTGCTGAGGACTGTAGTGAAGCAGTGCAGGTGCATTTGTGCGAGATCTGAGAGGCAGAGAAGGAGGTAAATAGGATACAAGGGCGGGCCAGAAGGGTGAAAGAGGCGTATTTTATGGGCACAGCGCGATCTATTCTTCCATACTGCTCTGATAAACAGGGAGACAGGGAGAGCTGACCAATCCACTTAGGAAGAGGGAGAGTTCACCAATCCAACCAGTCAATTGACTATATACTGTTATATACTGGGTACCACATACAGTACAGCACCAGTATATGATTTTTTTTAATTTGGTGTACGTTGGAAGAGGGGTAGTCTTATACGGTGAGTATATCACAAACTCTATATTTTAACTGAAAAAGTTGGGGGGTCGTCTTATACACCCAGTCGTCTTATACGCCGGAATATACGGTAATTGTACATGAATACAAAATTATCCTCATGTAAAATAGCTGCTAAATGGAAGTTTCTCCATAAAAAGCAATTAAATCGTGGAGATCATTTTTCTAATGTGCTAACGAGACAGCAGACACCTGGCTCTGCTACAGACAAAGCAATTGTGTCTTTATTTTCAAATGTATAAAGGGATCACACTGTGGAGTACGTTGTCTTTAAAAAAAAATTGGATGTTTGCAAATGTGAAAGTGTCCTAATGTGCTTGGGTTTATCCCCAGAGCAGAGGCGGTTTATAAGGGAAGATCTATTTCCTGTGCTCTGCAGCTCTGTGTAACAATATCCACACGGCTCTGCGCACACTTAGCTCCTGGCCGGGATGCTGGGTACAGTAGCGGCAGCAACGCTGCAACACAGGAAATGTCATTTGTCAGCCTCCGTTTTCCATCACGACAAATATAATCTGTGACTTGATGGGAGCAAAATGCAATCTGTGCACAGAAATGACCCAGATTCATTACAAATGAGCAATCCCACGAAATGAAAGCACAAAGGTCTGCAAACCTTTTCTCTATCATTTTCATAACTAAATCAAACACCGCAGTACAGATAGAACCATTTGTAGATGACTCCTCTGACCGTAGTGCACGCCCTTCCATGGTGCTGTGCAAATGGCACTGATAGACATAAACTGCACAGGTTTTACTGAGGCATCTCAGGGCTGTAAGCAAGGACAGATTTAGGCCAAGGCCACCTAGGCCATGGCCCAGGGCACCGCAGGAGCAAGGGCACCAAAGCAGCAGGCTAAACTGGTGCAGCATTTGCAAGGTTGCAAATGCTGCAATGCAGGGATATCAGGCGAGCGCCTGACCACGGTACTCTGCTGCTAGCCACCTGTGCAGCAGCCACCTTGCTCTCTGGACACGTTTGTGGCCGGCGGCTATGGACTTGGGCAGCATTGGAGTCAGAAAGGAAGAGGAAGCTTCTGCACTGGAGACGAGTGGAGAAATGAGTGACACTGATGGCTGCTGTGGTGTGAAGGTGAGCTGGCTACCTATACTGTAGGAGGGGGGTGGGAAAAGAAGGATTTAAGGGAGTCATCCGGCTACCTATACTGGAGGGAGAGGGGTCATCTGGCTACCTATACTAGAGGGAAGGGGGGGGGGGGGGGTCATTTGGCTACCTATGCTGGAGGGAAAGGGGAGGGGTCATCTCGCTACCTATACTGAAGGGGGCGGCTTATGACAATGGCCTTGGGCGGTAAAGAGTACAAAGCCGGCCCTGGCTGTAAGTCATGGGAGACCACACATGATGCTCTCCATCAATTCATTATATAATTGCCATAGCTCCCAACTGTCCCTTTTTCAGAGGGACAGTCCTTCTTTGGGAATTAAATCCCTCTGTCCCCTTTTTCATCCTCGTGTCCCTCTTTCAGGACTGATGTACAGATCTATGTAAATATATGTATTTTTCTACTGGAAAAACTGTGTTTAAAGGACAACTGTAGTGAGAGGTATACAGAAGCTGCCATATTTACCAGTTGCCTGGCTGTCCTGCTGATCCTTTGCCTCTAATACTTTTAGCCATAGACCCTGAACAAGCATGCAGCAGATCAGGCTTTTCTGACATTTTTGTTAGATCTGACAAGATTAGCTACATGCTTGTTTCTAATCTGATTCAGACACTACTGCATCTAAATGGATCAGCAGGGCTGCCAGGCAACTGGTATTGTTTCAGGCAGTGGTCCCACTTTTCGGCTTTCGTACGCGTTTTCTCTATAAATTACATTAGCTGCTGTAAGGCAGGGGTCACACTTGTCTTTCAGTTTTCTGCAAAGTGTAGACAACTGAAAGACAAGTGTGACCTCTACCTAAAAGGAAAATAAATATGGCAGCCTCCATATACCTCTCACTACACCTGTCCTTTAATGGTATCAGAAAAATCGGGCATATGTGGCTTCTGGACAAATCCCGGTAATTATAATTTTTTGCGGGTTGTTTCTCTGGTTTTATTTTTTTCCATTTTTTTTTACAGGGGGGATGGTTAAGGTTGGGCATCAGGAAGGTTGTTTGTGCAAGTGGGAGGGGGGGGTTGGGTTGTGCACCACCAGGGGGGGATCTTAGTGTTAGACACCACCAGGGGGTTATTAGGGTTAGGCACAACCAGGGGGTCTTTAGTATTAGACACCACCAGGGGGTTATTAGGGTTAGGCACAACCAGGGGGTCTTAGTATTAGACACCACCAGGGGGGTCTTAGTATTAGGCACCACCAGTGGAGGTCTTAGCGTTAGGCACCACCAGTGGGGGTCTTAGGGTTAGGCACCACCAGGGGGGGTTAGAGTTAGGCATCAGTACTGGAGGGTTCTGTGTGTGAGTAGGGTTGGGTTTAGCTATAGTAAAATATCAGTAATAATTACCAATATTTTACTAACGAAAATTAACACTTTAAATAGTAGTGTATCTGTAAATTTACTGATATACTGTTCCTGCGCCCAATTTTCCATGGTGGTCGAAATTCACGTACACACACTTTAACCACTTGAGGACCGTGGGCTTTACCCCCTTAAGGACCAGACCCTTTTTTTCCATTCAGACCACTGCAGCTTTCACGGTTTATTGCTCGCTCATACAACCTACCACCTAAATGAATTTTGGCTCCTTTTCTTGTCACTAATAAAGCTTACTGTTGGTGCTATTTGATTGCTGCTGCGATTTTTACTTTTTATTATATTCATCAAAAAAGACATGAATTTTGTCAAAAAAATTATTTTTTTTTAACTTTCTGTGCTGACATTTTTCAAATAAAGTAAAATTTCTGTATACATGCAGCACGAAAAATGTGGACAAACATGTTTTTAATTAAAAAAAAAACCCATTCATCCTATATTTATTGGTTTGGGTAAAAGTTATAGCGTTTACAAACTATGGTGCAAAAAGTGAATTTTCCCATTTTCAAGCATCTCTGACCCCCTGTCATGCTTCATGAGGGGCTAGTTTCCCAGGATAGTATAAATACCCCCCAAATGACCCCATTTTGGAAAGAAGACATCCCAAAGTATACACTGAGAGGCATGGTGAGTTCATAGAAGATTTTATTTTTTGTCACAAGGTAGCGGAAAATGACACTTTGTGACAAAAAAGAAAAAAAAAAAGTTTCCATTTCTGATAACTTGCGACAAAAAAAAATGAAATCTGCCACGGACTCACTATGCTCCTCTCTGAATACCTTGAAGTGTCTACTTTCCAAAATGGGGTAATTTGTGGTGTGTTTACTGTCCTTGCATTTTGGGGGTGCCTAATTGTAAGCACCCCTGTAAAGCCTGAAGGTGCTCATTGGACTTTGGGCCCCTTAGCGCAGTTAGGCTGCAAAAAAGTGCCACACGTGGTATTGCCGTACTCAGGAGAAGTAGTATAATGTATTTTGGGGTGTATTTTTACACATACCCATGCTGGGTGGGAGAAATATCTCTGTAAATGACAATTTTTGTTTTTTTTTACACACATTTGTCCATTTACAGAGATATTTCTCCCACTCAGCATGGGTATGTGTAAAAATACACCCCAAAACACATTATACTACTTCTCCTGAGTACGGCGATACCACATGTGTGACACTTTTTTGCAGCCTAGGTGCGCTAAGGGGCCCAACATCCTATTCACAGGTCATTTTGAGGCATTTGTTTTCTAGACTACTCCTCATGGTTTAGGGCCCCTAAAATGCCAGGGCAGTATAGGAACCCCACAAGTGACCCCATTTTAGAAAGAAGACACCCCAAGGTATTCCGTTAGGTGTATGGCAAGTTCATAGAAGATTTTATTTTTTGTCACAAGTTAGTGAAAAATGACACTTTGTGAAAAAAAAACAATAAAAATCAATTTCCGCTAACTTTTGACAAAAAATAAAATCTTCTATGAACTCGTCATACACCTAACAGAATACCTTGGGGTGTCTTTTTTCTAAAATGGGGTCACTTGTGGGGTTCCTGTACCGCCCTGGCATCTTGAAACAAAAATGACCTGTGAAATCCTAAAGGTACTCATTGGACTTTGGGCCCCTTAGCGCAGTTAGGGTGCAAAAAAGTGCCAAACATGTGGTATCGCCGTACTCGGGAGAAGTAGTACAATGTGTTTTGGGCTGTATTTTTACACATACCCATGCTGAGTGGGAGAAATATCTCTGTAAATGGACAATTGTGTGTAAAAAAAAATCAAAAATTGTCATTTACAGAGATATTTCTCCCACCCAGCATGGGTATGTGTAAAAATACACCCCAAAACACATTATACTACTTCTACTAAGTACGGCAATACCACGTGTGGCACTTTTTTGCAGCCTTACTGCGCTAAGGGGCCCAAAGTCCAATGAGCACCTTTACGCTTTACAGGGGTGCTTTACGGGCCCAAAACCGTGAGTAGTCTGGAAACCAAATGTCTCAAAATGACTAGGGGTATAAGCATCTGCAAATTTTGATGACAGGTGGTCTATGAGGGGGCGAATTTTGTGGAACCGGTCATAAGCAGGGTGGCCTTTTAGATGACAAGTTGTATTGGGCCTGATCTGATGGATAGGAGTGCTAGGGGGGTGACAGGAGGTGATTGATGGGTGTCTCAGGGGGTGGTTAGAGTGGAAAATAGATGCAATCAATGCACTGGGGAGGTGATCGGAAGGGGGTCTGAGGGGGATATGAGGGTTTGGCCGAGTGATCAGGAGCCCACACGGGGCAAATTAGGGCCTGATCTGATGGGTAGGTGTGCTAGGGGGTGACAGGAGGTGATTGATGGGTGTCTCAAGGTGTGATTAGAGGGGGGGATAGATGCAAGCAATGCACTGGCGAGGTGATCAGGGTTGGGGTCTGAGGGCGTTCTGAGGGTGTGGGCGGGTGATTGAGTGCCCTAGGGGCAGATAGGGGTCTAATCTGTTGGGTAGCAGTGACAGGGGGTGATTGATGGGTAATTAGTGGGTGTTTAGGGTAGAGAACAGATGTAAACAATGCACTTGGGAGGTGATCTGACATCGGATCTGCGGGCGATCTATTGGTGTGGGTGGGTGATCAGATTGCCCGCAAGGGGCAGGTTAGGGGCTGATTGATGGGTGGCAGTGACGGGGTGATTGATAGGTGGCAGTGACGGGGGGGCGATTGATGGGTGATTGACAGGTGATTGACAGGTGATCAGTGGGTTATTACAGGGATGAACAGATGTAAATAATGCACTGGCGAATTGATAAGGGGGGGGTCTGAGGGCAATCTGAGCGTGTAGGCGGGTGATTGGGTGCCCGCAAGGGGCAGATTAGGGTCTGATCTGATGGGTAACAGTGACAGATGGTGATAGGGGGTGATTGATGGGTAATTAGTGGGTGTTTAGGGTAGAGAACAGATGTAAACACTGCACTTGGGAGGTGATCTGATGTCGGATCTGCGGGCGATCTTTTGGTGTGGGTGGGTGATCAGATTGCCCGCAAGGGGCAGGTTAGGCGCTGATTGATGGGTGGCAGTGACAGGGGGTGATTGATGGGTGGCAGTGACAGGGGGTGATTGATGGGTGATTGACAGGTGATCAGTGGGTTATTACAGGGATGAACAGATGTAAATAATGCGCTGGCGAATTGATAAGGGGGGGTCTGAGGGCAATCTGAGTGTGTAGGCGAGTGATTGGGTGCCCGCAAGGGGCAGATTAGGGTCTGATCTGATGTGTAACAGTGACAGGTGGTGATAGGGGGTGATTGATGGGTGATTGATGGGTAATTAGTGGGTGTTTAGGGTAGAGAACAGATGTAAACACTGCACTTGGGAGGTGATCTGATGTCGGATCTGCGGGCGATCTTTTGGTGTGGGTGGGTGATCAGATTGCCCGCAAGGGGCAGGTTAGGCGCTGATTGATGGGTGGCAGTGACAGGGGGTGATTGATGGGTGGCAGTGACAGGGGGTGATTGATGGGTGATTGACAGGTGATCAGTGGGTTATTACAGGGATGAACAGATGTAAATAATGCGCTGGCGAATTGCTAAGGGGGGGTCTGAGGGCAATCTGAGTGTGTAGGCGAGTGATTGGGTGCCCGCAAGGGGCAGATTAGGGTCTGATCTGATGTGTAACAGTGACAGGTGGTGATAGGGGGTGATTGATGGGTGATTGATGGGTAATTAGTGGGTGTTTAGGGTAGAGAACAGATGTAAACACTGCACTTGGGAGGTGATCTGATGTTGGATCTGCGGGCGATCTATTGGTGTGGGTGGGTGATCAGATTGCCCGCAAGGGGCAGGTTAGGGGCTGATTGATGGGTGGCAGTGACAGGGGGTGATTGATGGGTGATTGACAGGTGATTGACAGGTGATCAGAGGGGATAGATGCATACAGTACACAGGGGGGGGGGGGGGTCTGGTGGGGAGAATCTGAGGGGTGGGGGGTGATCAGGAGGGAGCAGGGGGCAGTTTAGGGCATAAAAAAAATAGCGTTTACAGATAGTGACAGGGAGTGATTGATGGGTGATTAGGGGGTGATTGGGTGCAAACAGGGGTCTGGGTGGGGGGGGGTTCGAGGGGTGCTGTGGGCGATCAGGGGGCAGGGGGGGGAGAAATCAGTGTGCTTGGGTGCAGACTAGGGTGGCTGCAGCCTGCCCTGGTGGTCCCTCGGACACTGGGACCACCAGGGCAGGAGGCAGCCTGTATAATACACTTTGTATACATTACAAAGTGTATTATACACTTTGTATGCGGCGATCCGGGTGCTAGTAATCCGCCGGCGCTTCCGAACAGCCGGCGGGTTACAGCGCGAGGGGGGCGGAGCCAGTCCCCGGCGGAGGATCGTGTCACGAATGACGCGATCGCTCCGCCCATGCCCGTACAAGGACCGCCGCCAATTGTACATGCGGCGGTCCTTGCGGGATCCACTTCCCGGCCGCCATTTGTACATGCGGCGGTCGGGAAGTGGTTAAATGTTATTTCGATTATTTCGATTGATATATTTCTTATTGTTAAATGTTAAAATGAAGGAGAACTAATGATGATGAAGTGGGCCAGTGTGGTCTGAATTATAAAACTGCCTCTTTTGCTTCTGAATTGTTTCTGGTATCAGTAACGAGGGGTGTGTTGGGGGCGTAATATAGAGGTGTTTCAGAGGCGTGTCTAAAAGTGTCCCTCTTATCTCGAAAAGTTGGGATATATGTATTGTGTTTTCTAAAGCTGGCCATTAGATAGATCCCTCTGTGACTGAATCTGAACAGAGAGGCATCTATTGCCTGCGCACACACTGCATCGCCTGTTGGGCCACCCCACAAGTGTATAAGTGTCTGTCTCATGCCCAGTGTCAAAGGCTCACCGCTCCACTGGCACGACTCTTGGTCTCCTCCAGTGACCAGACTCACCACAAGCACCTGTACCTCTCATATATATATTGTGGCATCACAAGAGGCGCCAACGTCACATGGAACAGGCGCTCCTGGTCAAGTCAAACATCGGAGAAGGCCAGGAGTCGCACTGGTGCATAAGTGAGCCTTTAACACTGCACATGGGCGGAGGGGCACTTATACACTTGGGGAACACCAGCTGAGAGTTTGTCAAGTCCCTCATTTGTCAGGCTATCAAACGCCATCACCACCATGGAACCGATCAAGCCCTTGCTCCCAGGTTTTTTCACTATTTCCATTAGACAAATTTAGCCTGGAAATTAACCGAAAGATACATCAGGTAGCCATGTTGCAACACTTATTTGATAAAAAAAAAAAAAGAAATAATAAAATAAACGAATCAGAAGGTCGGTTGGCCTGCAATATCGAGTAATGTGTGGACACCCTAAGAGCTTAGTGTTAGAGCTCTCAACAATAACCAACAATTGTTTACCCGATCCCAATCTGAAAGAGGGACAGTTGGGAGCTATGGTTGCAATGTTTTGTGCATATCTGCATACATAGTTATTCTACCCTGATGAGTGTCTCGCTACTCATCCTTGCCCTGCGTATGTGCATCTACCTATAAAGCATGCAGTGCAGAATAGGTTTGGGAAGATCCCTGCACTTATTATTAGCTTTTCTGAGTGTCTGGGTCATGTACAGTAAAAGTCAGTGATAACCACCTTTCCTGATGATATTCCAGTCCTGCTTCCCTTTGGCCTCACTGCTGCAGGTTTCTTTGATGTTAAAACTTGGCACGGATTCTGCCAGCCACTTCCAGCTTCTTCTTTCATAGCGAGTTAGATTCCCCTGGTCCAAACATCAAAGTGTGAGCTCTGGTGGTCGGAAGGCTGGAAGCCATCTTTGATCATGGAGGAAGCAGGCAGCGCTAGGCCTCAGGGAAATGCGTGTAGCATGATGACTTTGTTACTGCAGGTATACAAGGCAGAAGATAAAGATTGTGCTTTAATTATGCCTTACATATTATTCTTATTTCATACCATGTCTTATACTAAACAGATGTGGTCTATCTACAAAAAAAATCTAAAAACTTTAGATAAGATATATAGACAAGTTACTTGTTATAGTTAGTTTTTCATCTCGGATCCACTTTAATGAACTGAGCATACGCAGAATGCTCCCTGCCATGGGAGCGTGAAAAGCAGATACACGGACGTTATTGTGTTCAGGCCTTCAAAGATTTTGATTTGACTTGTGGGAGGGGATTGAAGGGGGACCAGTAGGTTTGCACCATATGGGGCCCAAAAATTTCTGGTGGCAGCCCTGCAACAGTCTACCAGTCTGTAGATTAGTCTTTAGCTTTTATCTTTAGAAGGCTGCTGAAGAATTTGATTCCATGATGCCAAGTGAGGCAACTTCCGCAGAAGTCTGGGGGCAGCACCAGGCAGAAATAGGAAGTGAAGAGAGTGCCTGGCCAACCTATATTGGGGGCAACTGTACCTGGCTAACCTATGCTAAGGGCAACTGTACCTAGCTACCAATACTGGGGGCACCTATAACTGGCTGCCTACCTATACTGAGGGTGTTTTTTGGAGGGCTCACCGCAGCTATAACGTGCGGTGCAAATTGTCAGGGGCTGTGTGATCATTGCAATTTGGGGAGGGTGGGGGGAGGGGCACCACCTCACAAGTTTTCCTCAGGTAGCAAAAATTCTAGAACCGGCCCTGGCAGTACAGACACTGCATACGGTCAATGGAGAGATAAGGATTTATAATGGCCGCAGTGGAGTCACAACCTTTGCATCCCATATTGCTACATCACTGATTAAGGACCCTAAAAGTCTGGGAATTGCTCCAATGGAGCTTTGCAAACTCATAAAGGTGTGTACACACCTTTGACAGATGTCGCCCCTCGAAGATCAGGGCCTGATCCCCTTGGGCGATATTGCTGGGCCGGTGATGTGTGGAGTTCTTCTTCTATGTCGAGTTGTACTACCAACGGGTATATATATAGTTTATCGGGTTGTACTACTACATTGATGAAGTGAGGGGAATACCTAGGTGGTGCAGTGGTCTCACCAATACCGGTTTACCTCCAAACTCTGCCTGAGGCTGAGCTAACCTCCCCATTCTCCACTCCTAAACTAACCTCTGCACTGCTGATCATAAGCCTCTGCACCAGTAACACCAACCTTCCTTTAAACCTGCTTCCGCGGGATAAATATCGACAAGCCGGTGGAGTGATATGAGAAGGACTTTACTGAGCATGCTCAGATGGGGCTGCAGCATGGCTTGATAAGAGGCACACTTCGGAACCACACCAAGCTGAAAACACACCTGTCAGCTGTGTAGCTGATGACGCACTAGGTTGCTATGCGGGGGGGGGGGGGGGGGGCGGTGACGGAGGGACGATGAGCGGCGCAATGATCAACCTCACATGGCGGACGAGGGAGTTGCATGAACAATGTGGTCGCCGGGGGTTTGGTCTCATTGGGGGTGAGTAGATTTGCTTGGCGGAACACTTGCGGGTTGGTGGTCGGGGGCTGCTGTACACATGCCTGCTTATCGGCTGAGGTGGTCGTTATCGACCTCCTCAGCCAACTTAATTCAGGCATGTTTTGGGGCCTTTAAGCACACCGGAAGCAAAAAAAAACCCTTATGATATAATGAATCATATTTGTAGTACGGATAATGAATATAACAGAAGTAGTAGCAAAGAAAAGACTCTCATATTTTTATTTTTAATTATATAGCATCATACTGTCACAGTTTCAGTTTTAAAACCACTCTCCGTATTTTGAGCTATGAAACAAAGCAGAAATAATCTCGAAGAGCACAGAGAAGCTCTTTTGCATAGATAACAACTGAAGTTTTTTAACTCTTCCTGTACTGGAAAACAATATGAGACTCTTTTCTTTGCTACTAATGTTCTATTTCTTAACTATTCTACACGTAAAATTCATTATCTCATAAGTTTATTTTCACTTCAGGTTTGCTTTAAGGGCTGTTATACAAAGACAGGCGAATAATGCAGCAGTTGCTCACAGGAACCAGTATGGAACACGGACACCGACTGCGCTGCTTTTCCTCCAGCTTTCCTCTGCACCCGTTCCCAGTTCTGCTCCGCGCTGCACTACTGTTTGACAGCTGCTTAAAATAAACTAGATGTCATTTTCCCTAAGCATGAAAAAGGGGACATGGAACCTAAACAAGCTCCTCTTGATTATATCCTTCAAATAAAGTAATTGGCTCCTGCGATCTTTGTTTTCCTGCACGGGTCAGTTTATTTTATTGCTGGGCTCTGGCCAAGTCCTGGGCAGGTCCGACACACACAGCTATTTCCCACCATTGAAGGTGAACTGGTAATAAAGCGGCCAGCGGAGGAGAGGAAGTGGGGCTGGGAACAAATGAAATGCTGCGCACTGCTCTGTGGTAACGTCTCTGCTCCCCAGTGTCCCCACTGTTATTTTTCACAGAATCTTGATAGGAATCCCCCACCCTTTCCACCCTGTTATTAGAATAGCCGCTGGGCCTTGATTGTTTCCACACCGAGCTATTGCATTGCAGATTTATTCCATAAATATAATAAAGCTTTTCCTTCTATGTATTAAGCAGCTTGGCATCATTCAGCGAGAGGCTTGGGGTTTTTCCAATCCAATGAGTTTTTCTTTCCCCCCTTTATTCTCACATTTAGGCGTGTGATTATTTAACATGATTTCATTTATAAAAGAAATCTCATTAGCCTTTTAAAGCTTGACTCTGGACAGCAATGCAAACCCACAGAGGAAGTAACGCCAAGCTAAACTTACTCACACTTCGTCTCTTCTCTGCCGTGCTGTATGCAAGCGTAACTACAGGGGAGCGGTCTCTGCCACTGCAGGGGGGCCCAGAGCTGTGGGGGGGGCTCCAACTACTACTTAAAGTGAACCTCCGGACTAAAAATCTACTTAGCAGAACTGAAAAGGCTTAATGTTTCTTTAACAGTTTCACAGCACCAAAACTTTGTTTTTCTTACCAAAGCATAATTTTTAGCTGCATTTTTAGCTAAGCTCCTCCCATCAAAGATGATGCTGTGCAGAGCATGATGGGATTTCCTATGTTGTTATTCACATTGCCTAGCAACTGGGAGAGGTGCTCAGGACACAGGACAGTTGGAACTGAGTCTCATGCTCCCTGTCACCTCCTTTCAACCAAAAAGATGTCTGCCCTCATGAAATCAAACATTTGCCTGTTCTTTTAAAACAGTGTGGGTAAGAGATTATATTACCTATCTATTTTAATTAACATAACTAATGTAACTTAATGACAGTATGTTTGTTTAGGCTGGAGTTTCTCTTTAATTCCCTCCGATAAAGAGGTCCAGTCTTCTGATCATGTTTTCTGGTGGCTACACATGGGTGTGGCAGGAAAGCCTGCAGTTCAATCACCACACCTCAGAAACCAGCGTTCCTATGTCACCGCACCACGGTGCGGTCATATATGTAGAGCTCCGCCCCTTGCTCAGTGACCCGCTCCCTGCTAGTCACTGGGAATCCCGTCAGTCTGAGCATGTACCCCGCACCGTGCTCCTGCCATGCATATTCTCTGCGTTGCCCATTGACTTGCATTACTGCATGATCTGTGTGCTTCATGCGGTAACACACAGCAGACTTTGCAATGGCATTGCTCCGATTTGGATACTTCTGTTGTGTCGCATCTACTATATAAGTCTCCATAGACTTGCACGACCCTTGTGACGAGCTGCCGCAGGGAAGACTACCGCGATGCAACGCAACACGTCAAGTGTGCAAGAGGCCTTAAAGAGAAACCGAGCCGGTGTGATTTTATAAAGAAAACATACTACCTGACCCGGGGGGGCATACCCCCGTTCCCACATGCAGTTTTCCAATAGTTTCACTTTTATAAAAAAAAAACAATGGCAGCAAGCCCGAGGTCACAAAGCTGCAGCTTGCCTCTCTATTTCTCATCACAGAGAAGAGAGTTGTGGGGAAAGGCACAGAGAGGCGGGGGAGAGGTGCGGATGGGCGGGATAAAGGTGGGGAGAGGCATGGAGATGTGGGGGAGGGCATTTGGGCACCAACTTCCTAATTCCATGTGTTGCTACCTCTCTATTCCACTTGCAGCCGCCCAAGGCCAAGGTCTTTGTGGCCTTTTCTGGTTGTATGTGTCTTAATAGCATAATTTTACTAGTGCACAGTGTCTTCCCACTTTGTGGTCAAAGCTATCCTCGTTCCACGGTGGCCAACCTCTCGCCCTTTTAAAATTCTGGAAATGACCTTAGTAAGCTGCAGATCTGATATCCTTGAGTGAGAAGCTGAAGAGTTATTTCTGCCTCTTCAGCACCCCTGCTAGACATTCGCGTATGCTAGGGAGGCAAAGCAGGGTCAAACACTCAGGATGTGTTGTTGACTTGACTCACTGAGAGGTTCAACATTTAAAAAATATGATTTCTTTCTGAAAGGGGCTTCAGCTATGTAAAAAAAAAAAATAAATAAGGAAGATACATATGGAACTTCATTTGCAAAAGCTGTGCACCCACAGTATTTGTTTGCAACAAAATGACTAATTTTAGGTTTACTTTAAATACCCTTGCGTTAGTAAATCAAAATGCACATATCATTATCAAAGCAAATATCCTAATATTAGAGAGGGTCTGTAGTGAATATACTTTAGCTTAATGAATAGAAGTGCTTGTGCTTAATTTTCTTTTTTACAATATTTATGTATAAATGATTTAGTCAGTGTTTGCCCATTGTAAAAGCTTTCCTCTCCCTGATTTATCACATATTTAATCCTGCAAGATGCAACTTTGTGGAATCCAGTGAAAATAATGCCTGGTCTCCCGGAATGTATTGGGAAGAGAATTCTGCATAGTTAAACAGCCTAGGTTGAGCAATACTGGGAGGGCCAAGCTACACGCCAATATACACCAATAGCTAGATAGGGAAAGTGTTTCTTATGCTGAAACCAGGATAATTAATGTGAAATTGGGTATCCTGAATAATTTACTGCATTCTGCTATATGTTAATACAGTGCCTCTTTAACCAGTTCAGCCCCAAGGGTTTTTACCCTAACAGACCAGAGCAATTTTCACTAGTCAGTGCTCCTCCCATGTATTCCCTAAAAACTTTATTACAAGAAAATAATCTACACCTCTTTTTTTCACCACCAATTAGGCTTTCTGTGGGTAGTACATTTTGCTAAGAATTTTTGTATTCTAAATGCGTTTTAATGGGAAAAATAAGAAAAGGAAAAAAATCATTATTTCTCCGTTTTCGGCCATTATAGGTTTAAAATTAAACGATCTACTGTGGATAAAACTGACACATTTTATTTGCCCAGTTGTCCAGATTATTAAACCATTTAAATTATGCCCCTATCACAATGTATTGTGACAATATATTATTTAGAAATATAGGTGTTATTTTTGTTTTTTTTGTTCGGTCCATAAGTACAAGCTCCTATGTAGTAAAGTAAAAATAATTTACCCTCATAAAATATAGATTAAAAAAGCTTATTCCCTAAGGCAACTATTTTTGTATTTTTTTTTAAAACTGATTTTTTTCCTTCTTTTTTTGGGAGGGGGGGGGGGGCTTTAGAAGTGTTAGTTATTAATTTTATTAATATTGTGTGTGTATGTATGTGCCTGTATGTATAAATTTACTTTTTGGCCACAAGATGGCACTAGTGAACACTCTTCCGTTATCTTCCCCAATCACTGAACACAGAATCCTGATGGAAACGGGGGCGGGAGCGGCGCGCAAACGTCCTATTGCCATTAACAGGCTCAAACATGACGTTTTAATACGATACATTGTCATTAAGTAGTTAAGGTAATTTAATTGTTGGTAGTTTGTTATAGGGCTGGGCCATCCAAGAAGGCAGTTGCTCAGCTCACCCACACTCCCAGAACATGAAGTATCTCCACAGGGTGCGTCTCTCTCTCTCTCTCTTTCTGCCTCCCAGTCTAAAGTAAACAGTTTTTACAGTCAGGAACAGCTCATTCTGAATGGGGGGTGGGGGAAGCATCCAAGAACATGAAGTATCTCCACAGGGTGCGTACATCAAAGTATGCATGCCTGAGGTAATCTATAAAGGAAATCCACACTCAAGGGATATGCAAAATTCACTCAACCAATAGTATGCACATATAGGAGCAGATGTGCTAAGGTGTCTCACATCAAACGATGCTTACTCACAGCATAGGTACGTTTTTTGTTTGATGTGAAATGTGTTAGAACATCTTCTCCTTTATGTGCAAACTTTTGGTTGAATACATCTCGGAGTCAGCATATCACTTGAGTGCGGATCTCCTTCTTGGTTATAGTTCTGGGCTAGGCACAGAACAGTTAAGTGGGCGGGGCAGACATTTGTGCTGAAAGGACAACGTCAAAGTTAACTAAAATTCTAAATGCCACATATATTTCCAGTAATTACTAGCAAATAGCAATACAAAGGCTTTTTTTGGTCTTTTCATTTCTTTATGTGAAGGAAAAATTAGATTTACAGATAACAGTTATCACTGTGGGCATTACTATGGAGGACGGTGTCCAGCACATCCAACATACAGAAACAATCTTCACTGGCTATAATACTGTGACTGGAATCTCTTCTGATTGATAGAAAGCAGAAAAATAGGTTCAAATATGTGTAAATAACTCATCAGCTGTCTCTCTCTCTCTCTCTCTCTCTCTCTCTCTCTTTCTCTCTCTCTCTCTCTCTCTGCCTCGCAGTCTAAAGTAAACAGTTTTTACAGTCAGGAACAGCTCATTCTGAATGGGGGGTGGGGAAGCATCCAAGAATAGGAAAAAGTACAGGTCCTTCCCTTCAGATTCTTCTCTGTAGCCAAAAAATCCCTCAGCTGTTCTCATATGATCTGTGAGAAAACAGTGTGTATGGACAGGGCAGAAACAAACAGTAAATCATTCCTCTGTGAATAGTAACAGAGAAGTGGAACCTATCTACATGGTACAACTCCAGCTCTGACGCTGACACAAACTGTTACAAAAGTTTAGTAAACAAAGGCTGTGAACAGAAACTTCTGAAAAGCTTTCTATTATTGCTGGCTAAAAGCCCTTTAGGTAAGTGGCAGTGGCTGGATAGTGTACTGGTTAAGGGCACTGCCTTTGACACAGGAGACCAGGGTTTGAACCCTGGCTAGGGTCAGGATTACCTATTCAGTAAGGTGTTCAAGGCAAGACTCCCTAACACTGCAGGGTGGCCTCTTGAGCGCGTCCCAGTGGCTGCAGCTTTTGAGCTCTTTGAGTCTGACAGGAGAAAAGCGCTATACAAATGTTATTATTATATGTGGAGTTTACAGAAGGACAGTTTCTTTGATAGTTCCTCTTGAAGCTTCTCCATCTGTCACTTCCCGTCATTGGGAAGCCCTTCACTGACTCAGTGTAAAACAAGGCATTAGCTCACACTACTGCAGACCTGCCCCGGCACTCATCAGCATTGGAAAGGGGGGATAATCGGTCTAATTTCTCCTCAGAGAACGTAACTATCATGTTCTGAGTTTCTCTGCATTCACATGTACCAAGGAAGAACTCTGTATACACCAGACCATGGCCCATATGCAATAATTTTTTTCTCCTGAGTTTTCTCTGAAAGTGAACCTCCAGACTAAAAATCTACACAGCATTAGAACTTTGTTTTTCTTACCCAAGCCTCATTTTTAGCTGCACAGAAGAAAACTGCCTGGGCATTTTTCCCCTGATGCTGTGCAAAGCAAGATGGGATTTCTGATATTGTTGTTGTTGTTCTGCTGTTTTGGTGCAAATTTGATATTTGAAGCCTAGCTCGTGCAGCTGGGAGGGGTGATCAGGAAACAGGACAGTTGTAACTGTGTCTCATGCTCCCTGTCACCTCCTTTCAACTAAAACGAAGGCTGCCCCCACGAAAAAGATGGCTGCCCCATTAAAAAGATGGCTTCCCCATGAAAGAGATGGCTGCCCCATGAAAAAGATGGCTTCCCCCATGAAATCACAAATATTTGCCTGTTCTTTTAAAATGGTGTGGGTAAGAGATTATATTACCTATCTATTAATTATTAATTAACTTAACTAATGTAACAAAATGTCATTATGTTTGTTTAGGCTGAAGTTCCCCTTTATGAGATAATTTTTCAATGTCTTTTTAAAATACATTTTTAGCTCTTTGCAATTAAAAAAGTAACAAAAAGTGAAAAAGTACTGTCAAAATTATTTTGAGTATTTTTTTTTTTTTTTGCTTGCTAGTAGTTTAACCTTCCTGGCGGTAAGCCCGAGCTGAGCTCGGGCTATGCCGCCGGAAGGCACCGCTCAGGCCCCGCTGGGCCGATTTGCATAATTTTTTTTGCTGCATGCAGCTAGCACTTTGCTAGCTGCGTGTGCAATGCGATCGCCGCCGCTACCCGCCGATCCGCCGCTATCCGTCGCGCCGCAGCCGCCCCCCCCAGACCCCTGTGTGGTGGATCGGATTCCCCTTTGATGTCACGACATCGGTGACGTCATCCCTCCCGTCGCCATGGCTACGGGGGAAGCCCTCCAGGAGATCCTGTTTTTTGAACGGGATTTCTTGATCTCCAATCGCCGGGGGCGATCGGAGGGGCTGGGGGGATGCCGCTTAGCAGCGGCTATCATGTAGCGAGACCTTGTCTCACTACATGAAAAAAAAAAATTAAAAAATGGCTTTGCTGCCCCCTGGCAGATTTTGATAAACCGCCAGGAGGGTTAAAAGTAATTTTTATGGAAAATGTGTGAAAATGTCACCTAGGAGAAAACTCATGAGAAAAAGTACATTTCATATGGGCCCATTTCCCTGGGGGCCCTAATGCAAAACATTTCACTACAGGTTCACTTCATGTTAGTTTCATAAGTATATTATTAGTAAGAATTCAAGGAATTTCTTACATGCTTTTTAAGATGTTAAATGTGTTTTTATAAAACCGGTAATACCGGCCTCCTTGAGGTGATCCTATAAATATTGTCAGAACAGAATGACATACTGTACAGTAAACTATATTTCCTAAAGACAACAATGCTATTTTTAGATAGGGTTGTTTAAAATTATAACTACAGTTGCACCTGTTGTTTATTTTTTTCAAACATGACATTTTTTCATACTTATGCATGCCAAATTGTATAAAACTTGGAATTAGGCCAATCAGATGCTCTTCCCCCTGAATTTGAATTTAGTTCCAATTTGCATACACTTTGCATGCAAGCTGTAATTATTTACAACTCATTGGCCATCTCTACTTATGACTAATCTAATGTATTACCCCTAAATAGCATTCTTGCTAATAAAGTTTATTCAGTTATACTTGACTATTATCTAATAAAAAAAACTAAAAGGTACACTAATGCTAGTTACCTGGAACGTCATCTGTGTTAGAAGCTTCACCGGAGCTCTATATGAGCCAGGTTCTAGCGCATGGCTCCGCCTTCTTGCCCAGAACTCTGCCTTTCTGTATTTTACATAAAGGCCAATGCAATTTTCTGCAAAGGGCGGAGCTGTGTGCCAGATCCTGGCTGATACGGGACATGGGTGAAGATTCTTACACAGATGATGTGCCAGGTAGTTAGCAGCATGAGCCTACCTCTTTGTTTAGTTACACCAGAGGCACACTTTCACCTCCTTCAGAGCGGGACAGAGGGAGAGGCTCAAGAGGCGCCTGCCTCTAGGCTCTAAGCCGTGAGAGTGTAGGACACAGGGCTTAAAACTTTGAATATGAGGAGAGCACATGAGGGGGACCATCAGACCATTACCTGGACCTTTAGATGACCAGAGAATACTCTGGGGGGAGGGGGACTATTAGATTACCAGGGTATACTGTGGGGGGACCACTAGACTTCCAGGGAATACTGTGGGGGATGGAGGGACCTCTAGACTACCGGGGAATACTGTGGGGGGGCATTAGACTTTCAGGGAATACTGTAGGGGATGGAGGGACCCCTAGACTACCTGGGAATACTGTGTGTGGGGGGGGGGGGCACTAGACTTCCAGGGAATACTGTGGGGATGAGGCAACCACTAGACGTCCAGGTGATACTGTAGGGGTTTGGTAGGACCACTTGAATACCTTGGAATTCTGTAAATATAAAATATGCGCTCGCTCCGTGAAGAATAATGATAATGGGTGGGTTAATACCAAATGAACTAAAAGTCCAGTAGAGTAATCTCCACTATTAAACTGATGGAAACACTGTCATGTGCAGCAACGCAGTCTCTGGGTTGTGACCAGTTAAGCAATAAATAATGGTCTATAGGTTGCGCTCTTGACATATAGATCTTGCTTCAACCTGACCCCCCTTCATGAAACCACTCACCGGAAGTTGTGGTCTAATATAGACCAGTCAGCGCCTTCGGGGTGTATGGCCCACCGTCACCTCACGGGCTCACTGCCTCCTGGGTGGTTCACTATGGATGTAGGTCCTTGCGTCCTCTCAGGCTGGGAAGGTGGTGGCATGCAAGAAAGAAGAACACACAGGAAGACCCGTAAAATTCTGTGCGTGGGGACCACTAGACTACCAGGAAATACTGTGTATAGGAGTGGCACAGACACTGAAAGGGCAAATGTAGCGAGGGGGATATGGAGGCTGCCATATTTATTTCCTTTTAAGCAATGCCAGTTGCCTGCCGTCCTGCTGATCCTTTCAGCCATAGACCCTGAACAAGCATATGCAGATCAGGTGTTTCTGACATTGAAAGATCTGACAAGATTAGCTGCATGCTTGTTTCTGGTGTGATTCAGACACTACTGCAGCCAAATAGATCAGCAGGGCTGCCAGGCAACTGGTATAGTTTAAAAGAAAATAAATATGGCAGCCTCCATATTCTTCTCACTTCAGTTGTCCTTTAATAATCTCTGCCTCTGGTGCTGGAGAACCTGGCCCAAACAGTTCGCATGCGAATGCGAACACGCGAACTTCGGTGGTTCGCATTAGCAGTGAACCGCGAACTATATGCGAGTTCGACCCGCCCCTATACTACATCATTAGGGTCGACTTTGACCCTCTACATCAGAGTCAGCAGACACATGGTAGCCAATCAGGCTACACTCCCTCCTGGACCCCCCCCCCCCCCCCTTATAAAAGGCAGGCAGCATCAGCCATTTCACTCACCCGTGTGGCTGCAATAATTAGAGAAGGGAGAGGAACCTGCTGTAGACATAGGGAAAGCTTAGTTAGGCTCTTGTTAGGCTTGTTAGCTTGCTCCTTGCTGATACTTTTTGCTAAAAAGCACCCATCAACAGCTCTTTTGAGAGCTAATGTTGTTCTTGTGATCAATTTTTTTTTTTATGTGTGTGTCCCACAGACACTTGTTACAAATACAGCCCTGTCAGTCAGTCGCAGCTGGCCCTTGGCCCCTTGGTAATTCCTACTGTGCCACTGCCAGGCCCAGCACATTCAGTGACTACCTCTGTGTGAGACAGCTGCACATTTGTAATACCAATCACTGCATACCTACCTGTTCAGTGCACCTACCTACGTGAGCGCACGCAGTGTTATATACCAGTCACTGCACCTGTTCATGGTACCTGTGTGTGTGACAGCTGCACATTGTATTGATACCAGTCACTGCATACCTGTTCACTGCACCTGTGTGACTGCACATTGTATTAGTCAAGTCAGTGCATACCTTTCACTTCATCCCCCCCAATATGGGCAAAAACAGGCAGAGGCAGGCCACCTGGCAGGTCTGTTCAAGGTCATGCTGTTGTGATTTCGTGCGGCCCTGGACCAAAGTAAAGTGTTCAGAAGGCGCGTGCCATCAACCCCCAAGATTGTCAGGACGTAGTTGACTAGCACAGAACACCTCATCTTCCTCAGCTTCTGCACGGAAGCGTGACATATCTTCCTCCTCCTGCTCTGATTCTGGCACCCCACTTAACACTCAGTCAGCCGCCACCACCAAAGTGCCATCACCCCAGGATTCAGAGGTGTTGAAATTTTTTTGTGTGTCTGCCTCAGATGAGAGCAATGCCATCTGTATTCTCTGCCACCAAAAATTGAGCCGTGGAAAGACCAAGACCCGCGTAGTGACAACTTCCTTACGAAGGTACATGATGACAAAGTACAAACTGCAATGGGATGACCACCTGAGGAAAAGCAGCACACAAAAGCAAAGCCACACACCGCAGTGGAAGATACCAGGCCACAATTATTTCTCAAAAAAAGAAGATATCCAAACTGTACCGTGATGTTGAAAGGCAAGTAGTGTCATCTCTGGCACACAGCGTTGGGTCAAGGGTCCATCTGACCATGTGATCTGCAAAGCACGGTCAGGCCTGCCCGAAGACTTAGTCAGTCCCCACACACAGCATCTCTGCCTGCATGCTGTGTGACTGCCTGCCCCAAGACTAAGTCGGTCCCCACACAGCATCTCTGCCTGCAGGCCGATTGACTGCCTTCTCCGCCACCACCAACAGGGTCCAGGACTCCAGGTGGATTCCTGAATTACCGCTATAATAATGTTTCTGGTGCGTGTACACGCCTGCCTAATTTTTTTGGCTGGTTTTGCAACAACAACAAAAAAAGGCATGTACATGTGTCAATTCCCTTTCGTGATCGTTACCTTGCTGCGGTGAAGGGGCTTGCATATCACAATGAAGCAATGACCGCCGGCTATATGAGTGTCTCGGGGGGGGGGGGGGGGGAGAGGGGGCACACCCAAGATAATAAGGTCGTTGCTTCATTGTGGACAGACCAAATTTGATCAGCTGGACAGTCACTGTTGTTCTGTCATTGAGCTACCTCAGCCCAGCGACCAAATGGGCTTGAAAACCGCTATCGCCTGCACTCTGGCCGTGGTGCGCACCAGTCCACCACGGCCGTCACTACGCAAACAGCTGTCTGCAGTGCATTACACAGTGAGTTTGGTGTGTCAGTGTGAAGCAGTACACTAATTACACTACCTGATTGATGTATATACACACAAGATGTTTTAAAGCACTTTAGGCCTGCAATTTAGCATGCAATGTGATTTCTGCCGTTAAAATGCTGCTGTGCGTCAAATCCGGATTTTTCATGGGGACTTTTGGCGTGTATCCCACTCCGCCATGCCCCCCTCCAGGTGTTGGACCCCTTGAAACATCTTTTCCATCACTTTTATGGCCAGCATAAATGTTTCTAGTTTTCAAAGTTCGCCTCCCCATTGAAGTCTATTGCGCGAACCGAACTTTTGCAGAAGTTCGCATTCGAGGTTCGTGAACTGAAAATTGGAGGTTCGAGCCATCTCTAGCACCCAGGCGCCTTCTAGCCACTTCTTTAATGGTTCATAGCTAAATATTAGTATGGTTGTTCTCACTATAATCAGGAGAATTCCCTTCCCTAACCCATACGTCAGAGACCGAGTGAGAACAGGAAGTTCCGCCTAATCTATGGTTGCTCATGGCAACCACTTGGGTGAGTACATCTTACCTGCATTTCTTCCTGTTGACTGAAATACTGCTCTCAGAGGCTCCTGCATTGTGAGGTACACACAAAAAAACAACTGAAGCAAGAGGGCTATGTAGGCTGCCATATTTATTTTCTTTTAAGCAATACCAGTTGCCTGGCTGTCCTTTTTAGCCTTAGACCCTGAACAAGCATGCAGCAGGTGTTTCTGGCTTTATTGTCAGATCTGACAAGATTAGCTACATGCTTGTTTCTGGTGTTATTCAAACATTACTGCAGCCAAATAGATCAGCAGGATGCCAGGCAACTGGTAATGTTTAAAAGGAAATAAACATGACAGCCTCCATATACCTTTCACTTCAGATGTCGTTTAAAAACTTTAGTCCAGGTGTTATTGATTACTTCTGCTCACAAAAACTTTAGTAGATCAGTCACAGATCACAGTCCCTGTGAAATATGCACTAAATGATTGTGACAACAAAGCAACATCCACGCTTTGCTGGCATTTCAGTCTAGTATTGAACTTTCAAAGCTTTATTTAAAACGGAGGCTTAGGCAAACCTTATGGCTTAGCAGATATTTTTTTGTTAACAATTTAGCCAAGTTTAGAATCTTCTCCTATTAATATGATAATTGCCAAATAGCTGAAAAAAATAATAATCTGCATTAAAAAGAATGATTTTTCAGTTTGCCTCTATTGCTTATGAGAAGCATTTGAGCTTCTTGCTAAAGAAAAGGCTTTTTTGCATAGCAATATATTTCTAATCGCTTTTACACAACATTGCTCAGTGGTTCATATGAAATGAGTTACTTTTTTTTGTGAAGGGAGAAATGAAAGTACTTTGTGACCTACTTTTTAAAGCTTTTAATGTATTGGAAAATGCGCTGGAGCTGTGCTGGAGAAAAATATTTCTAAACACCAGTCTGTATTTTTGTTATTTAAAGGGAAACACCAAAAAGCCGTCTCCTGACATAGCAACTGCTACAAATTGAAGCATCAAACACAATGGCTGTTTTACTAATCCATGTAATGACCAATCACAGTTCCTACTGTCTAAAGCCCCTCCTACAATTATCAGGAAATTGGTACAACAGAATACCCAAGCAGCTCAGGGTGACCCAGAACCACTAGGAAGGTATAGGGGACTAAAAGAGACTGAAAAGCCTCCTACTAAAAAACAACAATTTGTGATAATTCATCATGTTGGCCTAGTGCACACCGGAGCGTTTCCGCTGCGGTTTGCGATCTGCTTGCGGGTGCGGATCTGCTAGGGTAATGCATTTCAATGGGGTGGTGCACACCAGAGCGGGTGGCGTTTTGCAGAAACGCATACTCCCGGGCTGCAGCAGATTTTGGATTGCGGATGCGTTTCTGCCTCAATGTTAAGTATAGGAAAAACGCAAACCGCTCTGAAAAACGGCACTTCAGAGCGGTTTGCCAGGCGTTTTTTGTTACAGTAGCTGTTCAGTAACAGCTTTACTGTAACAATACATGAAATCTACTACACCAAAAACGCTACACAAAACCGCAAAACGCTAGCTGAAACGCTGCAGAAAAATAAGAAAAAGCGTTTCAAAATCTGCTAGCATTTTGCGGATCTGCTAGCGGTTTTTGGTGTGCACCAGGCCTAAGTGAGTGACTGTGGGTTCCCAAGATGCATCCCTGCTGAATATGCAAATTATCTCTTTATGCCCCTGAAGCCAGACTAGCATCCAGAACGGCTGGTGCATAGCAAGCCTATAGCTTATACATTTTACAGAGCTACATCAACCCATAATGCAGTCAGCTTGTTTCAGACTGTTGGTCCTCCTCAGTGCATGGCAGGGATTGATATGGCACTATGGGATAGGGGCTTAGACCAGAACAACAGAGTAACCAAGCAGCTTGGGGTATTGGTAATACTGTTAGACCACTTTACATTCCAGTAGGATTTATGGGTGTGGTGGCATTAGCCTCCTCCATTCTCTTTTCTACCTGTATTTGGCTTCTTCCATGCTTGCTTGAATGCTTGAGAATGGCTGTTTTGAGTTTCGAAATGTTCTAGATCCATCAAATCTCTTACTCCAACTAGAGTTTAAAGCAGTCTAACACTATTACAGTAGAGTCCCGGTTATCTGGAACTCAACTAACCAGAAGTCTCAACCAACCATCACAAATCACTGGCAAAGAGGAACTCCAGCCTAAACAAACATACTGTCATTAAGTTACATTAGTTATGTTAATTAAAATAGATAGGTAATATAATCTCTTACCCACCACGTTTTAAAAGAACAGGCAAATGTTTGATTTCATGAAGGCAGACATCTTTTTGGGTGAAAGGAGGTGACAGGGAGCATGAGACACAGCTCCAACTGTCCTGTGTGCTGATCACCCCTCCCAGTTGCTAGGCAACGTGAATAACAACATAGGAAATCCCATCATGCTTTGCACAGCATCAGGGAAAACCCGCCCGGCAGTTTTCTTTGATGGGTGGAGCTTAGCTAAAATTGCAGCTAAAAATGATGCTTTGGTAAGAAAAACAAAGTTCTGATGCTGTGAAACTATTAAAAAAACACCAGGCATTTTCAGTGATGCTGAGTAGATTTTTAGTCCGGCGGTTCAATTTAAAGACCGGGCTCCATACTCCCTCAAGGATTTTATACTTTAGTCAGGGCCGGTTCTAGACTTTTTGCTGCCTGGGGCAAATTTGTCAGGATGCCCCCCGCCCTCGTATAGGTAGTATTATTGCCCCCAGTGTAGCTAGCCTGGAAGGGGGAGCAGCAGGCACAGCAGGGCTCCCCCATCCACACTTCTCCTCCAGCTAATTGCGCAGCATTTCTATGTGTGTCAGGCAGTGAGCGGGGAAAGCACTACTGCGCATGTGCGCATCATTTTCGGGAGAGTCAGCACTGGAGGAGGGGAAAACCTCATTCAGATCCAGAGGCTGCCCCCTCCTGAGGTAATTACCCCAAAAGGGCACTTTTTTCCCTACATACAGTATGACATGTACTGATAACATAATAATCATATGTGGTATACATCATGTTTTATAGTAGTAAAAGGAGAAAATTATTGTAAAAAAAAGAAAGAAGTCTGACCAGCGCTGGTGTGAGCCTTCAAAGGCCGAATGAGGGGTCAGGGTCACATCCAGAGATGTAATGAGGTTTGAGCAGTGCTCCTAAGATCTATCAACCACCCAGCTTACTATTGGATTAAAGGAATACTATCGATACCCTATCGATACTATCGATACCCAAGTGTTCTAAAATGACAGTGTGCAAATAATGTCTAAGTAGCTGTGTAAACATTTTCCTACTTTTCATGTTAAATATCAGAGGCAAAAGCTGTAATTTATTGAGGGTAGGATTTAGCTATATTGGGACAAATCAATTGCAGAAGGGGTGTCTGCTTCAATGCACAGCCAGAGTTGCATATCAGACTACAGAAAGCAAATATCAAACATATCAAACTCTGAAAGCAAAAACAGTATGAAAAGCTGTGACAATTAGTTACATTTCCTCTGATCTCCTCAGACAGGTCAGTCAGAAACACAGGACACAGGAGCTGCAGCTGTTGGGAGCTCTCTTCTCTGTCACACACAGAGCTACACATAGAGTTAACTGATCAAGTGTGAGGGGAATTTCCCCTCTCCTCATGGCTCAGTCAGCCTTCAGTTTTGGCGTCAGTAAACTTTGAAAGTATTTTGATAACAGTAAACAATGAAGTTGCTACTAAAATGTATGCACCAGTACTTAGCAGCACTTCCCAAACAATGCCTGTGTCAATTGAAAAAAATATGTGAATTGATAGTATTCCCTTAAGTGGACTTGGAGGACATCTTTAACAGATGTATTGCGCTACAGTCATCTCCATATCTCGTTCCATAAATGAACATGTATGGACATTTGGACCATTCCTGTTCACTCCCCAGCTGCAGTGTTTGCACGTTCGATAGCTGTAGAATGTTTGCACCAGGCCAAACACTGATATGAGATCTCTACTGGACATAATGAACTGCCCTCCTTCCGGAACAGCTGGACGGAGCAGCAGAGTTCCTGACATGTACGTATGGTCTATTTTTATGTAAAGAAAATCCATAATAATTGAGCTAGAAGTAATCAGATAATGTACGGTTTCTGCCCTTCTGGTTGGAGTAGGATTTGTTAGCAATGATATTATCGCTTATTTTAATATGTAGAAGGTCAGAAGTTCAGTGCTTTACCCGTTTCCCTTTTAATCTTCTAACTTCGGATCCCATAGGCATTATTGTTTTTTTCTCTGTGCTAAACACATACATATACAGTTTCCTTGTATGGTGTGAGCCAGACATATCTTTTCCATAGACATCAGGTCTATGGAAATGGTTCAAGCACTGACCAATCCTCTCTCTCCTTTGTACCCACAAGCGCAGTGAGTACACTTACATGAGCAGTTGTACACAGGGCCGGAATTACCATAAGGCACTGTAGGCACGTGCCTACAGGCGCCTGATGATGAAAAGGCGGCTCACTCCCCTCCCTGAGCGCCTCCCTCCTTTCTTCCCTATGCAGAGTCCTGCTGAGTGTGTAAATGAGAGGTTACTCACCCAGCTCTCTGCATTTCCCTCACCAGATCTCCCATCAGTCAGGAGCACCTCTAGCTACTTAATTCTGAGGTTTTTCTAGCCACCTAATACTTGGGGGCACCTCTAGCTACTTAATACTGAGGGTACGTCTGGCAACCTAATGCTAAAGGACACCTGTAGCTACCTATGATGGGCAAGAGAAGTAAGGGAGGTGTGACAGCTAGGACAGGCAGCACACCTGCGGTGCAGTTCGGTGGGGTTTGAAGGTCCATGAAGGGCGAAATATAAGGTTCCAGAGCATCTGTGTCTATTGGCTCCTGTGAGGTAAATCCGGGCCTGATTTACAGCCTTTGTGGGCCCTCTGTGCTTCCAGTGGTGAGTGTGGGTTTCCTTCACACTGGTGCGTTGCATTACCATGTTTTTACTGCAGGGTAACGCTACACCAATGAAAGCCTGTGGGGCATTTCATACCTGTGCAATGCGTCGGACCTGAAGTTTTTGCGCAACAGCCTATTGGAGGGTAACTTGCGCTGTGACATGTGGCGAACCGAAAGTCAATTAAGTCTATGGCGATGCAGTTTTCTTTTTTTTCTTTTTTTTTTGCGGTGCGCATGCGCAGAAGGGTATTTTGACAGTACACTTGCGCACAATTTGAATTCCGGGCACAGGAAGTGAGCACTAGAGAGCCTCACTTCCTGCTTGGGTTTCAGCCAAAATGGAGATTGCCGGACACTGACGCAGACCTCCATCAGCTTTTTTTTGGTATTGCGATGTATGCACCGCTACAGCAGGCTGGGAAGCCAGCCTCAGGCATGAAGTATAAGACCTAGTACACATGAACAGATATTTGCCTCCGATCTGAGCAGTATATACTGATCATATGCTCAGATTGTTTAATATGAAGTGATTTCTGTTATAGACTGATGGGGGCCAAAACTTTTCAATACTCCACCGTGTATTCAAACCATATGAGACAAAGACATGCCCACCACAGATGAACAATGAACTGCTTACTAATAATCTAAACATTTGTATAGAGCTTTTCTCCTGTTGGACTCAAAGCGCTCAAGAGCTGCAGCCACTGGGATGCGCTCAAGAGGCCACCCTGCCGTGTTAGGGAGTCTTGCCTTGAACTCCTTACTGAATAGATACTGACCCTAGCCAGGATTCGAACCTTGGTCTCCCATGTCAAAGACGGTGCCTTTAACCAGTACACTATCTAGCCACCACTAGACCTGTATATACCCTAATTACAAGGTCTCTAAGCATTCAAGCAACATCAACATCAGTGATTTCAGGCAAACTTCAAGTTACTCTACTCTCTGGGCATGCAGTAGAAAACATTAAAAAGGATTTCTAAGTGCACAAAAGAACCTGAACTGAAAATAAAAAGTCAAAATAACCATACACAGGTCATACTTACCTCCTGTGTAGTCTACTCCTCAATCTCTTTCTCCTCTCCTGCATCCCATTTGTCCACTGTGATCAATGGATTTCTCTGTCCTCCATTTTAAAAATGGCCATTACCCCATAACCGTTTCCTGGTCAGCACACTGTTAAACTGTAATATCGCCCACTTGAGCCATAGGATAACATGGACATTACCTTGCACATTCAGTTGTAACCGACAGCTGCTGATATATATCTGACAGCAACTGGTATATTTCAGTTCTGACAAAATCTGGAACTGGAAGGGATCACTGTAAGAAGAAAATGGTGAGCTTCTGAGAGGAACTGACGATTAGGTTAGTATGTAATATTCATTTGAAGCTATGTCATGTGTTTATTTTAAATAATTTTACTCGCTTCAGGTTCCCTTTAAATGCTACTCAAGAGCCTTTCACTGTGCAAGATCAAATAGCCAATTTAAAACTCTTACATTTGTGTTCATAGACAATAGACCCCTAAAGCTGCTGCCTCTCCACCCGACAAGTTTCGCATTAAGCTTCATCAGGGGTGGCACTGCACTGTGGACTTCTTTTTATGAATTTGTTGTATGACTGTTTGTGGAGAGCCTAAGGCTGGGGCACATCCTGGATGGAGTTCTCACATTCTGTCCTCAATCAGCTTGTTGCCTCATATGTTTTTTTTTATTGCATAGTTACTGTTGCTGCGTATGTAGTTCCGCACGTTCAGAATCAGAATCATTTATTTTGCCAAGTACAAACGGGGGATTGTACCCGTAATTGGTTTCAGCTCATACAGGTTTTAGAAGGATGGGGGGGGGGGGGTGATAATGTCCGAAAGCCAAGAGCCAAGGCTGCCATGTTATGGCGTCACCAGTTGCATTTGGCAATCATCTGTGATCCCTAAGGAGACATGGGGGTGACAGAGGGAGGCAAAGGTTCAGCAGCGATGACGCAGTTCTTCATAAAAGAAAGCTGCGGTGATGGCTGATGCTGCTAAGGATCACAATTGCTGGCCAAGGTGTTCCAATTCAAAAGGTGCAGTAGTGTTAATTTCTGTGGTGGGTCCCGACTCCAGGGCAGCATTCAGAAGGGCTGGTCAAGATTATCTGACTGTTACAGAAGTGTCCGGCTGCGGCGGCTCTTACTTCTTGTTTAGTGACAGACATCATGGAGGGGCTGAACCAGAGATTTCCCTGGTGTAGTGGAGCATCAGCAGCCGATGGATGGATGGAACCAGCATCCAGCAAGGCCAAACGTTTCCTGATCAGCGCAGTACAGTACTGTGTTGCCATACTGTGCATGCACGGGTCTATGTTCACAGATACGTACACTAGACATGCAAGCAGTTGTTTGCATAGTTTACATACCTGCGTGTAGCCGCACATGCGCACAACTAACACGGACACAGGCAGAGGATGCGGCAACTCTGTCATTCTATTAGGTTAGACACTGTATGTACTGTACTTTTGTATATTATTTAATTCAGATTTACAGCGTACCCTCTGACCTCGTATTTGCACTGTAATGTTTTATTCTGCAAGCGACTGGGAACGGCGCGTTGTGCTATATGTCATATTTTGATTTAAATCGGGAAGAGAAATTGCATTTGCTCTCCGCTCTATGGAAAGAAGCAGATTGTTGGTCTTTTAAGTAGGTCACACTTCGTATAGACTGAAAGTGCTTTATCCTTTGCCATCTGGCAACACAAGTTAACATCCGATTAAATCCAATATACTATGGAAAGTTGACCATGGTTATGTCATGGATACAGCAGCAGAGACAATACTGCCGTAATGAAATTGTATACTCACCACCTCCCTAAAGTACGGTATCAGCTGGGGCATCACAGCAGCTGTCTGTACAGATTACTGTATGAACAAGTTCAAATCCTTATCAAAGCCAACAAGCAAAAGAGAAAGGATACAAAGTACAGCAATTGGAGCAGATCCTTATTTTACTGCACATTATTCTTTAAAGTGATCTTAGCACTCTCACACATGATGTAAATGTATTATCAAAAAGGAGAGATTAGGTTGTTTTCACTTTTTAGGGTTGATTTATTAAAGGACAGCTGAAGTGACAGGGTTATGGAGGCTGACATATTTATTTCCTTTTAAACAATGCAGTTATGCAAATTGCCTGGCTGTCCTGCTGATCCTCTGTCTCTATGTTACGATTTTCTGTACGATAGATGCAGCCGATTGATAAATTGATATTACTCCTGATCGATTCTGCGCTCGATTTCTCATAGAAGTGAAAGGAAAAAGATAAGAGAATCGAGCGCAGAATCAAGCGGAAAAAACGATCGGGTGGGAAAATCGTAACGTGTGTACCCAGCATAATGCTCGGTACACACGATGAGATTTTCTGGCAGATTTACTGCCAGATCGATTACTTCCAACATGTTCAATCTGATTTCCGATTGTTTTCTGATCGATTTTCCATAGAAGTGAAAAATTGATCGGAAATCGATTGGAAATCAGATTGGACATGTTGGAAATGAGCGACCTGATAGTAAATCTGCCAGAAAATCTCATTGTGTGTACCGAGCATAATACTTTCAGCCATAGACCCTGAACAAGTATGCATATCAGATGTTTACGCAGTATATGCATTCTGCTTCCCTGTGGCCGTGCTGAGTGATGTCACAGGTCAGGAGCGCACTTGCTCCCCCTGCTTCTCCAATGAGCGCTCACGCCAGGACGCAGGAGTGAGCACGTTCCTGTCCTGTGACATCACTGCACGGCCACAGCGGAGCAGATTGGACATACTGCGCATGCCCGGCGCAGTATGTCCGAGTTTGGAGCCCAGGAGAACGGGACTGAACGGAGAAGAGCAGCAAGGAACAGGAGGCACGGTGAGTATTTGATTATTGCCGCTCCAACCCAGTACAGCTTCAGTTTTTACCAGAGGCTTTTGGCTCTTGTATCCTTTAAAGAACAAGTGACACCCATGCTAACCTAGAAATAAAAAACACATATATGAGTAGATAAATACTAGTTCTACTTACATAACAGATGTATTGCACTTGGTTACCTTAGAATGAAGCTAATCCTGACATTTCCTCCTCTACTCTTTTTTTTCTCCTTTTGCTACTTGTGTATTTGTTACCCGCCCTCCTCCCAGAGTCTTCAGACACTCCCACTGAGGTCTATACTAGGAAGTGCACTGTCTTATGTCAATAGAAGGCAGGGCCGGGTCAAGTAACAATTGGGCCCTAGCGCAGAATAAGCCTGGGGGCCCCCCCAACAGACCCCCCGACCAAAAAGCGTCATTAGAGGTCCTTTGTTGCAGTCACATTTCCCACCTGGGCCCCTGACCTGGCTGCTGACCCTCCCCCAATCACCTCCCAACTTAACAGACTCTGCAGAGTCCTTGGGGAGCAACAGTTAAGATGGGGGAGGGACAACTTGGGGGCCCTTACAGGCTCTGGGGCCCTGGGGGAATTGCCCATTTTTTTATGGTAGCTCTGGCCCTGTTAGAAGGAGCGGAAATAAAGGGAAGAGGAGGACAATATTATTGATAAAAACACAACATGCAACTGTTTTGCCAGCCGATGGCAATGGCAATTACAGGGCCAGTGCTCCTAAGGTATATTTTTCACCTCAGCTATAGGGAGAGATAATTCATGAGAAACAAAGAAGGGTCATGGATAATTTGTTCTATAATTCTCTGTATCGGAGTGGAGTAAACATAAAAGATTGTTGTCATTTGCCTGAGACCGTTACAACTTTAAACTTACATTTTTAACCTTTAAAATCAATAAGATTATGGGATTCCAGGAAAGTACTATTTGGGGTTAGGAGTATGCATACAATTGTCTATCTCATCAGTTTGTGCAGTGACAGCCTCTGTCGGCATTTCTCCTTTGGCTGCCTAGTGTAGCCAAACAAGTCTGTGGCAGAAAGAAGTTATATTTACCTGCCTAGGAAAGCTTCTACTCTTCCTCCATTGGTGTCTCTGAACTTCTGTCAGGTCTCCTGGATCCCGATCACATCCAGTCACATGATATGACATGTGATTGAGATCCAGGAGACAGTGCCATCTGGTGGTGGGAGAGGGGTGATAGAAGAGATGAAAGAGGCTCTTCCATCACCCCTTTTCCACCACCGTGTGGCGCTGTAATGCTGGCATGGTCTCCTAAATTCCGATCAGATGTCACATCGTGTGATAGGAACCGAGAGGACCTGCCGGGATTATGTCGCCGTCACGTTGGAGGAAGAAGAAGTCAATCTAGCTGTCCAGACAGGTATGTATGAGCGCTCCCTGCCGCCAGCCCTACCCTGCCGCCACATACCCTGCCAGGCTGGGGAATGCCCACTGCCCAAGTGGCAGGAACAATTCAGCCCTGCAGCTGAATAAAGTTTTGCTTTATTTAACTGCTAAAGGGTTTAAAGCGGATCCGAGATGAAAAACTAACTATAACAAGTAACTTGTCTATATATCTTATCTAAAGTTTACACAGCAAATCTAGCTGCAAACAGCTTCAATAGAATATGATTATTTCTTCCTGTGATACAATGACAGCAGCCATGTTGTTTGTAAACATTACACACAGCAAGCTTATCTGCATCTTCAGCACTCAGCCTGTGAAAAACCTAATGCCCCTCCTCCTCCCTCCTCCACTCTGCCTCTGAAATCTCTGGCTAATAATACCTCCCCCTCCTCCTGCTCAGACTGAGCTCCCATGAGCCCTTGCTGCTGTCTGAAAATGCCAAGGCTCTCTGAAGTGCTGTGGGCGAGGCTTATTTAGTTTATAGGGAATTAGAGTATTAAAACAAAAAAGTATTTGGCTTGAGGAATGCCCTATAAACAATAGGAAAGGAACACAATTATGCAATAAGTAAAAGTTCATCTCGGATCCACTTTAAGGACCAGAGACTTCTGGGTAAAAAACAGGACTCACTGACATCACACTACACAGACCCACTGCTACCGTAAATCTCACGGTGATCACAGGGTCGGCTCCTGACTGGCTCACAGAGCTCTGCTGTCATAGCGACAGCAGAGCGTGTGGGCTGCAGCAACGGGAGAGCAGTGCAATTGGAGGTTGCGGCAGGAGCTTGCGACGGGGTAATTGAAATCTACTCCCTGGCAGAGATAACAGGTTCCAAACAGGGTGTATATTTCAATTAGCAACCGTTAATGACCACACACATCTATATACCGAACTCTGATAGATGTGTGCAGAGACACCTTTTATCGAGAATAAAAACAGCCACCCTATCTAATGTGAGGGAGCGTGTATCAAAAAGCTAACCAATGTCACTGAACTGTCTGGCCTAAAAAGCAATGAAAGGTATCAAAGCAATTAAATAGTCCGTTTTCTCACAAACTAGAAAAACCACAAAAAAAGAAAAAACATTAAAGTATCCAGCATTCGAGTGCAGGAAACAATTATAGATGCCCAGTGGAAGCACTTTTTGCCCATGGAAGAGGTAATGTCTGGACACATTAGTATTTCATCCCGTGGTCTAATTAACACTCCATTATCGGCAATGAATGCATTATCACCAGGAATCCTGTAAGTTGTTTTCATTGTAATTCTAGTAATTGAAGCACTATGCGGGTTATTCTATCATTACAAAGACATTGTGGAGCCCGCATAGATTACTGAGAGCACACTTATTTGTCACTATTGGGTCCCTTAGGAATTTATTTAATTGTAAGTGAAAACATCGAAACCTAAAACCGTGAAACACCCCCCCCCCCCCCTCCCCCGTAGCCTGCGACATGCCTCGGCGTCCTCCTGGTCCCCTCTGTGGTCCTGCTGGTGGTTCCGCTAGGTGCGTGATTTGGGCTGAAGTCTGTGTGCCTGGCGCAATCCCGCGCCCATCGTCATGAGCGATCTATGCAAGCATGCTTCTCAAAACACTGAACCGTGCATGTGCGACGGACGCATGATCGAGCCGGGCAAGCAGACGGGCCGTGCCTGCACAGTTGTGCATGGCTTTGGCCAAAGTTGCGCACCTAATAGAGCCAGCCCATTAAATCTCTCTCTCTCTCTCTCTCTCTCTCTCTCTCTCTCTCTCTCTTTCTCTCTCTTTCTCTCTCTCTCTCTTTCTCTTTCTCTCTCTCTTTCTCTCTCTCTCTTTTTCTCTCTCTCTCTCTCTCTCTCTCTGTGTATATATATATATATACAGTACATATTTTTTTCTCATTTGCGAGGTGTTTGTGAGGCACACATATACTGTAGCTGCCTCCTCTCTTGAGATGTCAATTAAGGATGACCCATCTATTATTCCAGCCTATATGGTGAACTCGTTTTTAGGCACAGGCAAATCAGGCAGATGTCTAGGGTGACAACAAAATACTGGGCGCACCCCAGAGGTAATCTTAGTGCAGAGTTGTTTGGGATTCTGATGCTGGGAATACACCATACGTTTTTACCCCCGATAGATGGGTTCGATAATTTCCGACATGTCATATTCCTTCTGTTCGCTTTTTGGCTCGCTTTCTCATTGAAGTGAATGGCAAAATATAAGAAAATGAGCGGAAGATAAGAGAATTGAGCGCAGAATCGAGCGGAAAAAACGATCGGGTGGAAAATCGAACTGAAAAAACGTATCCTGTGTACCCAGTATTATGCCTGGTACACACCATGCAATTTCCCTTCTGGTAGATGGGTTGAATAGATAATTTCCAACAGGTCAGATCTAATTTCCGATCGTTTTACCGATTGATTTTATATAGAAGTATTCGGACGGGAAATTGCATGGTGTATACCAGGCATTATACTCAACTGCTGGTTCCATTAAGAAAGTGATGAATGGAAATCTTACCACCTAAAAGGACACTGCTAATTAGCAAAACAAAAGAGGTCTAGCATAACAATGGGAGGGGGAGAGTAGCAGGAGACCTCAAACAGTGGGAGAACAATGGCAATAAAACATTTATCCGAAGCAGAGTTAGGTGGAGAGGGCAGGGGATGCCTGTGCAGACAACAAATTATCACCCAAAAGGATCACAAATGAAACCAGCCATCAGAATGAGGCTCTGTTTACCAACACTTTAGTTTCCATAATCTTTTCAGACCAATTTCACACCAATTCATCTACCTCAGCAACTACCAGTAAGAGTTTCAAGTGTATTGAAAAGAAAAATATCTATCTAGAAGTATAATTGGACCTATTGTACACTTATCACACTATTGTACACATATCTGCCTAGTGTGTGCCACAGCTTTAGAAAAAACACTTTATATTGCTTTTCTAGATGTTAAAATTTGCTTCCACCTACGTTGGCACTGACACCAGTCACCACTAGAGGTCACTGGGAGACTGCTCATGCGCACCAGTCTCCACTAGAGGTCACCGTGAGACTGCTCATGCACACCAGTCACCACTAGAGGTCACTGTGAGACTGCTCATGCGCACCAGTCTCCTCTAGAGGTCACCGAGAGACTGCTCATGCACACCAGTCACCACTAGAGGTCACCGAAATACTGCTCATGCACACCAGTCACCACTAGAGGTCACTGTGAGACTGCTCATGGGCACCAGTCACCACTAGAGGTCACCGAGAGACTGCTCATGCACACCAGTCACCACTAGAGGTCACTGTGAGACTGCTCATGCGCACCAGTCT